>NC_056577.1:6433139-6733139 GCF_018340385.1 Cyprinus carpio
TTTAAGCATTAATAAACTGCATTGTGCATCTCTTACATAACATAATTTTGTAGTATAAATAGGCATTCAGAAAGATAAAAGAGCTGACAGTTTTACAGTTTAATTTGACATTACAAGCCCTGTTCTGCAGGTTTGAAAGAGATTAGAAAGAGATTTTAAAGTTGACATTTCACATATATATATATCAGTCTCTTGATATACAAAATCATGGTACCAAGGTTGATATTAAGATTGTCCCTTGTGATAGACACAACCAAACATAGGAAAATAAACGGTTGCAGACATTAAATTCACTTTTTTATGACTTACATTTGAATTCACAGAGAGCACACACACACATATATATATATATATATATATATATATATATATATATATATATATATATATGTGTGTGTGTGTGTGTGTGTGCAATGTGTGTGTGTGTGTGTGTGTGTGTGTGTGTGTGTGTGTGTGTGTGTGTGTTGTTATGGTGTGTAAGTGTGGGTTTTTGCTTTTCTTGTTTTCTCTTGTGATTTCTTCACAGGTGATGGCGTAATGAACAACACCTGTTCGCCAGATGCGGGACGTACGAATAAGAAGATGCTTCTGAGGCATTAGATTGAGGGGCGTGGGAAGTGACATCATCCCATACGCACTTGATCGTAGCGTTGTTTGTGGAGCTATGCGTCAGTAGTTAAGTGATGTGTTAATTTTAAGTAGCCCTAAATTATGTAATAAAATATTCTTCATTATCGTTTTGGTTTTGGTCTTGATGCGTTTTTGTTTGCAGTTTTAGTGGGCGTAACAAAATGGGGAGCTCGTCCGTTTCTGTTTTTTAAAATATTATATTATTTCTCCCAGTTTTGTTTTCACTCTCATAGTTATGTTTTCGGTTTTTCTTTCTTCATTCGCGCGAGTAGGTTAAATCACTGCGCGTTTGTTTGGATTTATTGGTAAAGCTGCGTTAGTAATTAGGAAACACCTGTTTTCGTTATCAGCAGTTAAGCTGTTTACTGGCTACCGACAGATCTGTGTAGTTGATGCTTTGCCAGTTTGTTAAGTTTTTTCGTCTTTCGTACCCACTTTTAATGGAAAGGATGGCGATGGGTGAGTAATACTTCCTTGTTATTGGAAGCAGTTATGCGGTTGAAGTGTTTTGCTCAAAGTTTTTGTGTAGTCGGGGCAGCAGTTGATATTGGAAGTTCCACCGAGGACTTTGTAAAAGCGCAAGGTTAAGTGTTAGTTTAACTTCTCACATTTTGTGACTTTTTCCTGTTAGGCTGAAGCAACGCTTGCGTTGACTCTTTATTATTTTAGTTTGTTATTTTTGTGCCGACGCTGGGCTGAGGGCACGTGCCGCAGATGTGTGTCTCTCTTTGGTTTTTCGAGAGAGGTCGGCGCTGACGGTATTAGAGTGCTTAAAGTCACTTAGCTTCTTGGTCTGAAGGTACGAAGTCTCAGGGTTGAGGTAGTATTGTTAGGTAGTGTGGGAAACGTCACTAAATGTGAGAAGTCTGAGTTTGTAACATATTGTGAGTTTTTTGTTCTGTCCTCGACAATGACGTGTAGAATGTGACGGATTTTGTTTGAACATCCTTCTGAGGAGGGCTTTAGGTCAGCTTTTGCTAAAAAACAGCTATTAGAGGTTCGCAGACAAATGTGAAATTCCCCCTATACCACTAAAGATAAAAGTCTAAAGGAAGGGACTGGGGGCTGGTCCATTAAGGCTGCTCTGGTAAAATTAGGCATTTTGAATGTGAAATGTAGGAAGCCCTTTACCTCTTATAGGTGATTCAGGAACAGACTAAAAAGAAATTTCCTGAAGGGAACCGTTACAAATCACTTACATTTGAACAAACAGAAACAGTTGCGTGCTCTTGGAGAATGGAAAAGAATAAAATGAGTCAGGAAGTTGATTGCGTAGGTTGGATGTGGAGGCTCAGAGGTTTGGGTCTGATTAGAGAGGGTAGATTGGGAAACTACGATTCAACTCCAAAAGCTTTTGATGTGGCACGTGCCTCTTAACAATTGATGCCAAAATTTCGATGATAATGATTTTGGATACTTTTTTTTAATTTATTTGAAGCGGTTGGCAGGTCTTATGAGGTGGGATGATTCTGAGCATCCGCTTCTGTTACTAATGTGGTGTGTTTTATGGTAAAGCTCAAAGAGCGTATTCCACTCTTACTGTTAGGGACAGTCCAGATTTATAGTAAAGTGAAAGAAACCGAGCTAAAAGCCTATGAGTTGGTTCCAGAGGCCTATAGGCACACGAGTTTCGAGCTTTAAAGAAAAGGGGCACAACAAGACATTTACTGAGTTTGCAAGGGAGCTCAGGATTCAATTTGATCGTTTGGCGCTCCAGTCCTCTGCCCACAGTTAGAGGATTTTTGATTCGACTTTGTGAATTGTTGTTGTTGGAACAGTTTAGAAACTACTTTGCCAGAAAATTTGTCCTGTTGTCTATTTAACAGAGGCGAAAACGTTCAGAGTGCAGAGGCTGCTGCTGTTTTTAGCTGATTGAATATGTGTTGACCCATAAGATGTCAACAAGAACTCAATTGGACGTCGTCCAAATAGCTCCTGTGGACAATTGTTTCAGATGGAGGTTCCCATCTTTGCCTGCTAATGTAAAAGCTGAGAAAAAGTGGGTTTAGAGCTTTTGAGGTGACAAGAGTGATCACAGTGTGCTTATATGCTTAAATAGGGACATTGGAAAAAAGATTGTCCCAGCCCTTAAGTCAAAATTGAACCGTACTAACATCTGATCTCAAAGCACCTGCTCTTGCTGCTTTCAGCGGTTACTAAAGTAGTTGAGGGGCTTGATGTAAAACCTGCTCAGGTAAAGTTGGTGTTGTGTAGTGATGAAAAGTTGAATTATGCTCCTTTTCTTACTGAGGTTTTCTGTGTCTCCTGGTTGGGATTGATGAGAAACATTCCAGTTAATAATCCTAGGGAATACTGGTGCTTCAGAGACATTTATTTTGGCAGTCCGTATTTAACCATTTTCAGAGAGTTTCCAGTACTGGGAGTGAGGTATTGATAAAAGGAATTGGTTTTACAAGTTTTGTTCTGTACCTTTGCACACGTATGGTACGTTGAATCTGAATTGATTACTGGTCAAGTTGTAGTAAGGTGTGCGACCCCTCTTTAACCATGGGAGGGCATCGTCTGTAATCTTGGGAAATAATTGTGCTGGAGTCCCGTGTATGGAGTGGATGTACCACCACCCCCACCTATTGTAACAGATTCTCCTTCTTTACCTGACAGGTGGATGTTGAACAGTTTCCTGATGTGTTCATAACGTGGGCTGTTACTCGGGCATCTACTCCTCCGGAGCAATGAGTAAAAATGTTTTCGAAAATCAGGATAAGGAACCTAGACAGATTAGGGATAGAAGGAAAGTGTTTCCTAATCTTTCTCTTCTTTTCCCTACAGTCTCTCGTCAGTGAGTTGGTTGGTGGCATCAAAGGGAGAGCCCCCAGTCTGAAAGAAATTTTTCTGAAGTGCGAGCTCCGGAAGAGGTAGCGAGTGCAATGAGTGGGTTGTTTTGTTGAGGATGGCCTCCTGTTAAGAAAATGGCTTATCTGTTAGGGAAGTACCCAGATGTGAGCCTTATGAAACAGGTTTGTTGTGCCAAGTGTCTCTTCGAGATACTTTGTTGCGTTGGGCACATGGAGATCTTGTGGGGCATTCTTGGGGTTAATAAACGTACAATCATTTGTTTGCGTTATTTTTATTGGCCACAGTTAAAGAAAGATGTCAGGAGGTTTATTAAAACCTTTCAACCTGTCAGCTTACGGGGAAGCCAAATCCGTGCCTTAAAACACCGGCACCGTTATATCCCATACCTGTAATTGATACACCGTTTCAACATCTGATTATAGCCTGTGTGGAGTCCATTACCTTCCATCTAAGTCAGGAAGTGCATATCATCATTACTGTAATGTGCCAGAACACTAGATATCCAGTCTGCCTATCCGCTTCGTTCAAATCACTACCCTTGCTATTGTTAAAGTGCTATGGACACCAGTTTATTCTGTGTTTGGGATTCCAAGAGTTATTCAAAGTGACGCAGGGATCCAATTGTACTTCGCATTATGTTTAAGGAAGTGTTGCAGGCAACTTGGTGTGAAGCAAAATCAGTCTAGTGCTTACCATCCACAAAGTCAAGGGGCTTGGAACGCTTCCCACCAAACTTTGAAGTCGTTGCTGCTGCGTGCTTATTGTGTGAGTTAAAGGGTGATTGGGAGGAGGGGTTGCCCTGGTTAATGGTTGGCAGCTCGTGAGGTGGCTTCAGGATAGTCTGGGTTTTAGGTCCCAACCAGTTAGTCTTTGGTCATAAAGTGCGTGGACCCATTGGCTTTACTTCATGTGATGGATTAAAGGAAGTATCTGACCCACCTCAGGGTTTTGCGTACAATATGTAGAGGGTTTCAGGGAGGGGCGTCGGTTATTTTTTGGCTGTCAAATGGCTAAAGAAAATTTGCTGAATAACCAAAGATGAAGCGGTTGTTTGATAGGAACACCGATTCTCCTGTTGTGTTTTTTGTCCAGGTGACCAGGTGTTAGCTTCTTGTTGCCCGTCTTTCCTACCTCTCATTTTGTGCAAAGTTTTTGGGGGTCCCCTATACAGTTGTACGTCAAGTTTCAGAGCAGAATTATTTTGATTTCAGACTCCCTGAGTGGAAGCGACATTCACAGCTGTGCAATGTAAATTTGTTAAAACCTTTTTACTCTCGTTTCAGTGAGTCCGAAGAAGGCTCCAGCTGCTGTGGCCATAGCATCTTCTGTGACTAAAATGGCTGAGGATGTTAAGGTACCCGAGGATGGTATTTTACTCAGCCTCGGCTTAAAACATTCTGAAACCTTAAAGAAACTGGAGGAGTTTGGTTAAACACTTGCCTTTTTAAGCAGAGAGATGATATGTCTTCCTTTATTTCAGATTTCCCTATGTTGTTTTCAGATTCTCCTTCTCGTAGAAGTGTTCCTAATTGTAGTGCAAACATGATATAGATGTTGTGACGCCAACGCCAATACGCCAGCATTTTTATCGGGTTCGGTTTCTTTGGAAAAACAACGCCACGCCATCTGAGTCTGAAATAAAATACAATGATTGAGAATAACATCGCTAAACCTTTTTTTTCAAGTTGGGCATCACCTTGTTTTTGGTGGGGAAAGGCCAGATGGTACGTACCGATTCTGTCACTGACTATCGAAGCTTAACAATATACACAACCGATTCGTTCCCTTTGCCCAGGATGGTAAGATTGTGTAGATGCGGTTGGCTCTGCTCTGTATGTTAGTAAATTTGATTTACTCAACGGATATTGGCAGTATTTTGCCTTCAAACCACTCGTGCACAGGAGATTGCTTCATTTATTACTCCTTCTTGACCTATATTCTTCTTCAGTAATGAGTTTTGGCCTTAGAATATGCCCAGCTACTTTCCAACGCTTAATGAACCCGTGTAACTTCTGGTTTGGATGGATGTGCTGTTTACTTAGATGATGTGGTTGATGTATAGTGATTCCATGGGAACAACACATTGTACGGTATTCGAGCACTTTTTGAGCGATTAGCTGAAGCTAAGTTCACAGTCAACTTGGCCAAGTGTGAGTTGGCCAAGGCGACTGTGACTTATTTGGGGAAAGTAGTTGGGCAGGGACTTACCTGAATGTACGTCCTGTGCGAGCTAATGGGTAACTGGCAATAGAATAATTTTCCGCCACCAGAATACAAAACGAAGCTTTTATGCGGTGTTTTTTTTTGGGAATGGTGGGCTATTCAAAGGAGTTTTTTTTGTTCAAATTTTCTCTCAGTGGTAGCCCCCCTGACCGATTTATTGAAGAAGAGAGTGTGAAAATTTAGTGGTCCTTTGCAATGTAAACAAACAAGCATTTGACAATGTCAAACTGTTGCTTAAGTACGGCACCTGTTTTGGTCTGCGCCTCGGATTGGATACCCGTCGTTCCAGATTCAGGTTGATGCCAGTCAAGTTGGTGCCGGAGCTGTCTTCCTTACAAACTGATGAACCTGGAATAGACCAGTACCAGTTTGTTATTTCTCCCAGGAAGTTTAGGGCTCACCAAGTTGCATTATTCTACTATTGAAAAAGGAGGCATTGGCATTGATCTGGGCTTTTGCAGTTTTTTTGAAGTTTATTTGACCAGTGGCCCTTTTTCCGATTGTGGTGTTTTTCAGACCACAATCCCCTTACTTTTTTACATTCTTTGCAAAGCCCAAATCAGCGCCTTATACGCTGGTCTCTTTTTCTGCAGCCGTATCCATTAGAGATTCGACACATAGGGGGGTGTCGGAATGTGTTGGCCGATTGCCTTTTCCTCGGGCTCCATGTGAGAATCTGGATACCTGATTAAAAACTTGTATGACTGTGACTGACTTGTTTTCGTAGGTGCCGAGAGTTGCCGTGGTTCCAGTTACGAGTGAGGCCTTTTTGAGAACATCTGGTACATTGTAACCCTTATTTTTTCTGATTAATATAGGTCCTTTACCCAATAGGATCCTCTATCTTAAAGGGGGAGGTGTTATGGTGTAAGGGTGTGTGGGTTTTTTGCTTTTTCTTGTTTTCTCTTGTGATTTCTTCTAGGTGATGGCGTCGTAATGAAACAACACCTGTTATGTAGCTCGGTCCCGTACGAATAAACGTGCTTCTTAGACTGAGAAAATAACACGATGGGATCGAGGACGGGGACGTGGAAGTGACATCATCCCATGCTGCCACTTGATCGCGCGTTGTTTGTGGATCTGTCGTCAGTAGTTAAATTGTGTTAATTTTAAATGTAAACCCCTAGAATTATGTAATAAAAAATATTCTTCATTATACGTTTTTGGTTTGGTCTTCGTCGTTTTTGTTGCAGTTTTGAGCTGACCGTAACAGTGTATAAGTGACACAAATGGCATATTTTTGAGGACTTTAAAAACTAAGAGGAGGGAAATCTTTAAGGACAGAGATACATGGAATGAAGAGCAGTTATATGACTCATTTTGTGATTCCTTAGGGCTTCCTAAATTGCTTTATTAATGCAATTAATTTAAGTAGCATTAGCATGTAGTCAAAAATGACCATTTTACACACTAGGGACATATGTAAAGGGACTGAACTACTTATGTTTAGTGGAGATACTGGATGACATAATACTTGTGTATATATGGTGCAAACTGTGTTACAGGCCATCCAAAGCCCTTCAAGGCCATTCAACTAGCAAGATGTGATGCAAACATGTCTCCAACTCTACAATCTCTTCATTTGAATATTTCCAGCAGATTTAACTGCTCCCATGGAACGTCTAATAATCAAAGTGAAAGCCCATATTCTAATCCATCAATACATCCAAAATAGCAAAACATGAAATCACATCTCATGAGTGTGGACTTGCTTGACTTAAGGCAAACCTTTGACTCCTTGACACACCAGGGTTCTTAACATCCAGTAGATATTAGCAATGCATACCTATTTCCATAATTAATCAATATTGCTGCTGTGAAATATATGCGCTCCCTTATTTGAGTCCTTCTTCGAAATTTTAAATTGAGAGAATGTGCTTTATTTGTCGACCATCAGCTTTTACTAAAACAGCAGCTTGAATAATTATTCCCTGCGATGTATGAGTTAAAAGGCCTCTGTTTTCACTCAGCTCTTGTAAACTCATGAACTGTGACCTCAATAATTGCTCTACATTGTGACTCTTGACCTCAAACTTGAAATAAAAAAACAAAGAGAGTGTACATGGGTTAGAAAATAGCTTCATTTTATGCACATAATTGCTCAGAAATGTAAACAAGACTAATATGTGGAAATGCATCTTTTGAACTAATACTGAATATGGATGAAACTGTAACTATAATCAATCGTAAAAATGATTTTTATATGCGGAATAGTTGCTTTGTAGACAGTTGGTGGATTTTTTCTTTTCTTTTCCTTTTTTTCCTTTTTTTTTTTAAAGATAGTTAAACCAAAAATTGGTGTTCTTTCTCGTCATTATTTACTCATGACTGTCATTGAAAAGCACAACTAAAGTTGAGCTCCATAGTTTGTATAAAATGTAGGTTGTTAATTATAGAAAATCTTGCTCTGCAGTTCTCAAATTTCATTCTCCATTGCATATTTGAACTTGCACATCATGTTCAGTTAAGACAAGAATTACTGGTGTTTTTTTAATCAATAAAGTCAAATAGTGCATCATGTTATTAATGAGTTTTAATAAGATTAAACTGAGATTTCAGAGCTTGATGAAGATTATCAGTGACTTGATGCTTTTAACTTAACTCTAATTTACTTGTACTTAACTGCATTAATTTACTGTTATTATTTAATTGAATTCCTGTATAATGCATTATAGTGTAAGACATACAAAGCATTACCAGCTTTTGCTTTAGCAAGATTTTTTGTAAATCACTGTGTTGACTTTCTTATTAGGAAACCCAGGCTCTGGTTAGAGAGGAAACGCTACTAATGTGCCTGTAGGGATTTGGGGTTTCTTCAGCTGAGTCAGGCTCAGTGACCCTGTGGACTGACAGCAAGAGCTCAGCTCGACTTCCACCCTGCCAGACCAGAGTAGCATTAAAGTCAACACTATCAAAATTGATCCTATTTTAAGTTTGTAGTCTTATTGTGATTAATATTATTGTCGAAAATTAATTGTTAAAATTAATTATTTTCGCAAACACATTTGGTCTGGCTTCATTCTCCCACCTTTCATGATCGATCTGCCAAACAATTTTTCTCATTTTCATTCAGAAATACATCACACTATCAAAATGGGTTGCAAATAGCAATATTACGTTGCTTCTTTGACTTATCGCAACACTTAAAACGTGTTTTTCCAGATGAACGTGAATCTGCTAACGTTTATTGCATTATTGCATTGGTTGCTGTACGTATCACGGCAGTTAGGAAATTAATTGTTCAGTGGCATTCAAAGGTTTGTGTTTGCGTTTGAAAATAACGTACCACCTACACCCTAAATTTAACTGATAGTGTTAACAAAAGCAAACTTGTGAGAAATACTCTAAACCAACTATGCCATTGTATTGCTCTATTATCATGACTCCTGTTTCATGGGACTCTATTAGCCATACTTAAGCGTTATTAGATCACAACATTGTATTGTGTAAGAAATTGTGTGAAAACAAGTATTTATTAATCAATCATCTGAATCATCTTTCATAATTAGTATGAAAAGTAGACTAAAACTGTCTTTCATTAAAGAATTCACTTTTTAAAGTTTTTAACTTTCATATAGTAAAACTTGAATAAACTTTATTGGTGTTTTACTGCTTCTAATGTTGACTCCAGTTGGAGACTACAGTGAATTGAATGTAAAGGTAAGTTTTTTGTGGATTTGTAAAGAGAGCCACATATTTTCAGTGAGCTTAGGTTGCAACATCCTGTTACTCTCTGAAATACGTCACATTATGGAAGAGCTAAACAAAAACAAGCCCTTCCATTAGCATGTGTAATTTGTGAAATGTAGCATCTGCCAAGTGTCTTTCGCTGTGATTGCCTCTCATCCTCTCAATCGTCTAATGTATTCAGAACACTGCAGGGCCAACCGCCGCTATCAAAGCTCCACTATAAGTGGCTGTAATAACTATAAAATTACATAGATAGCCTGAAACAATCTCTCAAATCACTGAAAAACTTTATTAAAACAATATCAAATCAAATTAGCCGCTCCACCTCCAAATGGATTCAATAGCAGGTTGAGGTAGCATTAATCTAAGCACGCTCCCAGGCACCACTGACAAAAACGTTATTAACACTGATGTTGGCGGTATGAAAATCTATTGAAGCTTATCAAAAGCTCCTGTCTCTCAATAATTCATAAGGAGAACAAAGTGGCTGAATTGCAGACGAGAGGTAAGTGTTTAATCGCTGGCACGTTTATTTCTCTGGATATCTCATTTTGCAGATGGACCAAAATCTAGGACGAGACCACATTTCATCTGCGTATAGCAGGAAATCACAAACATTATACATCAATGAGAGTCTCTACCTTCAGCTGGTACAGACTTGCTCATTCTATTCTGCAGAGATAGTTCAAACTGCCTTGGGTGTGGAGTAACTGGCAGCTTGGCACATTGAGCTGATCTTCCAGGTTGCACCAATTTCTTTCATCTTTCTCCACTCGAGCCCTCAAGTGTTTGATGTGAGCTTAGTTCAGGAATAACTGCCTCTTTCTTCTGCACAACCTGGGCCTGAAAAAAGACCTTTGTTGCTATCCTGGGAGGCTAACAATGCTGCAAGGGGCTAACGCTAATGAGAGCCTTTGATCCCGATCTCTAATAAAGGGAGAAAATAGTGTGAGGGCACAAATCAATTGTGCAATCAAAATTCAAATCACATTTGGACACAAAGCTTCTCTTCCTGTGCTGCTTGTTTGTTTGATAGAGGGGGAATTTTATGCTTACTGTGAAGCAGGATGTTGAGGTATGCTCACAATACCAGATATGCTTATTTAGTGAAAAAAGTGCTGAAAAAAGTTTAAACCAGCCGAAAGTGGCTGGCTTGGTGGTTAAACTGGTTTTACAGGGGTTTCGGACATTTGTTAGCTGGCTAGGTGACCAGCTAAACCAGCAAACCACTTGAGACTGGGATGTTTTTCAGCAGGGTTAAGTCTTTTGAATTAGATCTGGTAGTTGTAGTTGACCACCTTCAGTATAAAACGTGAAATACAGTATCCCAAGCTCCCAAGCATCCATCCTCTGTATTCAATTGGAGCACCATAATGACACCTCAAAAGCTTTTACGAAGGTAGTGGTTCCATTTCCTAACAGCACTGCACAATAAGTAACCGTGATGCCATTAAGTAATCCAGAGACTGCTCTCACCTGAGCTAAAGAGACCAATTTCATTCTTCACTTAGAGCAGATTCACTTAGTAGCAGATTCTTCATTTCCAGCCATTACTGGATGCCGTTGCCTGTTAGTCAAAAAAATAAATAAATAAATAATTCCAGAAAAAAGGGAACTATAACATTTTAACTGTATTGTAATGCTTAATGCAAAGATCTGATATTTTAACACAGAAGTTTTGTTTTATTTATTTTTTTAGGATGCTTGTTGGATCTTAGTTGCATTTCAAGTATCAGAATTGTCTTGGATGTGTCTCCTTATGTTTCTTAAATAAACATAGACACGTTGCAATCTTTGATATCTGAATGAGGCATTGCAGAGGTCTCTTCCAAAACTCTAGAGACATGTGAGATTGTTGAGGACTATTTCTTCAGGAGAAACTTTAGGAAATGCAAGCAGAAGTCTCCATTTGCTGTCCACTGATTCTCATTGCTGTCTATATACTGAAATATTAAAGAGATCTCTTTTTTTTTCTGTGAGAATTCCTTTCCTTCTAATATCTAATGCTATTTCTCCAAGAAAGCAATAATGAGATGCAGATGGAAACAAATTAAGACTTTTGTAAAGTCCACTGTGTCTCAGATTTTCTCATGAAAAAAAAAAGACCCCAATAAAGTTATATTTTTTACTGTATCTTTAGAAGACTTTTTAACAATCTCTAAAACTGGGCTCAGCTTTGCCAAGATATCAAGTCTGCAATCAAAAATCAAACATTTCAACTTTACATTAGACAGGTATTAAACTGAATCAACACTGAGCTGACTTGAGCTGAATTATAACACCAGTCTCTTTAGAGCTGCTTTACGGCAGAATTCGAATTTCTCTCATGTTTAAAGAAGTTTTCGTCATTGATCCTGTTATTGTCCTGTTTATTACTGTGAAGCTGCTGTATAAAGCGACATGGAAATAAAGGTGACTTGACTGATGAATCATGCACAATAAGACCAGGGACATTAATTAAAGCAAATAGGGTCCGTTTTTATTTCGTGTTCACTTTTAATGATTTATGCATTTATGCAATGACATCTGTGCATCTGCAATTTGACAAAAGCATTAATTACTTTTTATTCTCATGTAATCATAAATGAAACTAAGCTCTCAAAAGTGCTACCATATTCAAAACAATTAGTCCTTGCCAAAGCTTCACTAAAATCTCATTAACCACAGGCTCACCCGCCAATAATTCCATGCCAGGAATGCTCAGTCGAATAATCAATAATGGGAAAGTCCACTTTTATCTTGGCTGGGTGATGGGATGGACAGAGAAAGGCCGTGTGTGAATGAGTGAGGGAGTGAGTGAATGTGTGCGGGGTAGATGGAGGGCCTATTGTGTCCGTGGCCCGGAGAGCGCTGCATGGTCAGAGCTTACACCCGTCTGATGAGTCTTAAAGCAGATGAATAATGTATTCCCCATCAATGCGGAGAAAAGGTGCAGAGCTTCAGGCCATGTCTAAGCCCCTATTCATGCACCAACCCAGACACAAAGACATGGAGGACCCGTCTGTGGGAGCCTGTCCGGAGGAATCCACAATGAGAGCATCTCCGTTGCAAATCCTCCACTTTGATACTCAAAAATAAAAAGTGTATCATAATCAAGGGTGGAAATTTGGGTTTAAAATGTTATAAAATGTTCAAACTATACAGATGCACCATACAGCTCAACAGCTGAGAAAGTGTTTGTCCAATACCATTGGACTAAAAACATCAAAAAAAAAAAAGGTTACAAAATCCAAGTTTACAACTCCTAATCAGCACACAATTTAGCACTATGGATGAATTGCACTATGGAATTAGCATTCAGGACTAATTTTGTGGGTGTGTTTGCTCCGTTCACTGATTTGCATAATTTGATTAGTGAATTGGGCACTAAAACGGCACAGACAGTGTGTGCAAATAAACGGCACTATCAGCAGCCATCATTATATACTTAGTAGTATACTGTCAAACAGAAGTGGTGTTTTCCATATTATCATGCATGGTAATACAATAGCTCTGTAGTACCATTTTTATACCATATACCATATCACTGATGTGGATGATGCCGCCACAGTCATTTTTTATGTAAGGGTGAGTGTTACCTGCTACACTCAAAAAATAAAATTTAAATTTAAGGTTGTTTGAATTGCACAACAAAGTTTGATTACACGTTTTTAACATTATTACATTACTAAACAAAAATTGTCAGTCCTACATAAATAAATCTGGTAGGATTTGTGTAATAGTAATAAAAACCTAAATGTGTTTTAAATAATTTTAAATAATAATTCTGCTAGTTTCACATCTGTATTTGAACAATGTTCTTATTTTTAACTGAAAAACTTAATAATAAAATATTTTTTGTTTTGTTTGTTTGTTTATTTATTTATTTATTTTTTTGAAGAGTGCAGAAATCTTAGATTGTGAAAAATTATTACTATTTCAGTCTTTTTACTTAAAGAAAATCACATTTAATTAAATGTGTTACTTGCTTTTTCTTTGTTATTATTTGATAAATTTACTAGTAATTTCGGTAACACTTTAATTTAGGGACTAAACCTCACTATTAACTAGTTGCTTATTAGCATGCCTATTATTCACATATTGGTTGTTTATTAGTACTTATAAAGCACATGTTCTGCATGAGCATATTTTACCTCCCTTATCCTAATACCTCAACTTAATAATTACCTTATACTATTAATAAGCAGCAAATTAGGAGTTTATTGAGGCAAAATTCGTAGTTAATGGTTTGTTAATAGTGAGAATTGGACCTTAAAATAAAGTGTGACCACATTTTCTGAGTAAATTTTTTTTAAAGTATATCTTACACCATTTTTTTCCCAGTGTTCCTATTTCTTACTGGTTTCATTTATGTATGACTGACAAATATGTTTCAAATAAAGTTTATTCGTTTCTTTATATTAAAACTGTGCAATCCAAATGAAAAGGGTTTTTTTTTTTTTTTTTTTTTTTTTTTTGCAATTCAAATACATAAATCTTAACTTTAGTCCTACATTTTTTTTTAAAGGTTTGTGATTTTGTTTTTTAGGCAAAAATATTTAGCACATTGGTTATTTAGAAAAAACATAAAGACAGATTTATGTTACACTTTTGGTGTCGTAATCTGAAGTCCAAACAGAAAGGTGTGTTGTTGGAGTCAGAGGTTTTGCAGTCTGACAGACTCTTCACATAAAGCCTCCGTGTGAATAAGACGAGATTAGCAGAAGAAAGCAAAAACCTTGCTCCGCTCTGTAACATGCTGAGAAGAAGGGGGCCTCTGCTCTCCTTAAGCTTCCGTGGAATAAAGATGTCTGGGTCTGTTCCATGTTATTGATTGGAGAATGTTTGGGAGAACAAAGGGCTAAGTCCTATGAGGGGGGATGCTGAAGGCGGCACTACTGCCATTAAACTTTAAAATGCTCTCTTTGGTTTTGTTCAGCCTAGTGAGAGGACACATAGTGGTCCTGACTACATGACCCAAGACCAATTTGAACTTCACCAGTAAATAACATTTAATGGAGGTGAGATGGTCGGTTCCCATGTCCAGACACACACTGCCTGACTTCATCAAGAATAAACCTAAGAATAAACCTAAAAAAGTATGACAAAAAGAATAACAAAAAATATTGACATTCTTATTTGATGGGATTTTTTTCTTATTAAATCATTATTTTCTTTCAACCTCAGCTAAACTGGGAGCATGTGATTTTAAAGCAACCAACAAGAAAAAAATAAAAATAAAAAATAATAACTAAAGGCACACAAGTGAGGATGTTTGGATGTATCAGAATTACTGAACTTTTACAAAGAGAAAAGATGTTAATTATCCTGTTGCGGCCCATTTTCTGTCTCTGAATCATGATGTTTCCTGTTTATGTTTTTGTGGCATTGAGAAAGTGACTGTGCCACCGAGAGGTAATGATATAGAAATGCTTTTACTGAGACGAGTTATTCTGGATATTTACTCTTCAAACCTTATCACCTGTGCTGTGGGTATGAATGATGAAGCACTGTTCAATGTGATGCTAAAGAGTGATATTTTTCATGTAGTGTACTGCCTTTTCGATCTATTGATTTATGATATGATTGTGATTGGTAATATGTATCACTGCAGTGATTGGTCGTGTGTTGTTTTTAAATGAGGTGCCTGAATATTTTTTGCATACAGGATGTACGTTAATTAAATATATATGTGACCCTGGACCACAAAATCAGTCTTAAGTCGCTAAATATTTGTAGCAATAGCCAAAAAATTATCAATTTTTCTTTTATGACATTTAGGATAATATCTTATATCATTAGGATAAGTAAATATCATGTTCTATGAAGATATTTTGTAAATTTCCTATCATAAATGTATAAAAACTTAATTTTTGATTAGTAATGTGCATTGCTAAGAACTTCATTTGGACAACTTTATGGTGATTTTTTCAGTATTTTGATTTTTTTGCACCCTTAGATTCCAGATATTCAAATAATTGTATCTCGGCCAAATATTGCTCTCCTAACAAACCATACATCAATGGAAAGCTTATTTATTCAGCTTTCAGATGATGTATAAATCTAATTTTTTTGTGGTCCAGGGTCACATATGGGCAAATATCGATAGTGTGTGGGACTGTTGAGTTTTCTGAATCATGAGATGTAAACATTACAAAGTTTTGGGAGCAACAACCATGTGCAAAATGAGAGAGCGAGTCCCCCAAATTACTGATCTGAGTATAAACCAAATACAAGAGTCACTACAAAAATACAAATGGGTTAACTGCTGGCAGACATGACTTTTGACTAGAGCTGTGAGTTACCATGCAGTGTCAACCATCACCAATTTGGTATGACTGACAACAAACAAGCATGTCAATAGTTAATCTTCCTGGTGATATTTTTGATCAAATATTAGCATCCAGTCAAGTATTATTATCATCAGTTCTTAGTGAACAGGTGTCTACAGAGGGGCAGTGTTTGGTTTATGCTCGTTAAGCCGTTGTATCGCACAAGAAATACATCTCAGACCCAATTCTAATTACGTCATTAACAACTGGTTCAGAGGTTCCCGACCTTGAGGTCGTGACCCCATGTGGGGTCACCGGAGATGCAGATGAGGTCATGGGAGATTCTTTGAACCATATATTATTTGTGGTATTTTTGGAGCGTAATTTAATGGTCATAATTTGTAGTCTAATGTTTTTGGGTCCCACTTTATATTAAGTGGCTAATAATAATAATAATAATAAAAAAAAAAAAAAAAATTAAATAATAATAATAATAATAATAATAATAATAAATAAAAAAAAAAAAATAAGTACTATGTACTTATTGTGTTCATATTGTATTGCAAAACACTGCTATTGAGGTGGGATATGGGTAAGGTTGGGACAGGTTTGGTGGTATGGGTAGGATTGGGTTAAGGTGTAAGGGATGGGTCAACAGTGTAATTATAAATGTAATTACAGATGTAATTACATGCAGGTATTTTTAAAATATAAATTACAATGTAAAAACATGTATGTACCTGTACACAATAAATGCATTGTACCAAATTATTAATTTAAATGTGAGTACATAGTAGTTAAGGCCACTTAATATAAAGTGGGACCTTTTTTGGAATATTTTAGTTATGTGAGAAAATAAAATGGAAAAATAATATAAAGAATATTTTTTTAATATAACTGAAAACTACTCATTTAAAACTACTCATTTTGACTGTAAATATAGATATTTATATATTATACACAAACACATAAACATTCACTCAAAGGTTTGTGTTAAATGTATTATTTTTTTAATTGTTAAAAGATTTCATGACAATTACGTTTGTTGTACTTATCAGCAGCCTACTTCTGATAACCATTTTATAAATTATGGCCATTCTTAAAATAAATACTTAGATACTTACAAATAACCTATATTTTTGAATATATTTGGGTTTAGACTGATTAGCAGACATTAAGCAGATTATCAGACATTAAAGTAAAATCACCATGAAATCAAAATTGACAATTTTTATTTTTATGGAAAACTGCAGTGTTTATTATATTTGATTTATCCATGCATATCATTCATGTGTTCTCGTGTCCTTTAATCAAAAACATTTTATTTAATTTTAACTAACAGCAATGACATCTCTTCTCTGATGACATTCACACCGACATGAGTGTGGGAAAATAATTCCTCCCTTCAGCAACCTGTCACTCACAATTCAAAGTATAAATCAGTTCCCATTGGACAAATAATTTTTTCTTGTTCAAGTTGTTTCACCTGGCTACACGTCTCTTTAGGTAAGACGATCGCAATTTCCATTTCATCCTGACTTTATGATCATAAAGCAGATCAATGTTCATTAACCCAGTCTAACATACAGACCCAATCCCTTACTATTGAAAGCACTGTAATTTGGGGGCATTTACAGTAAGCCCCCCCAGGACTCCTCCTCAGTCTGTAGGATGGTGCAGCTTTGGCCTCCCTCGTGATGGCTGTTTCTAAAGGGACTTGGTGCTTACGGCTATGCTAATCACAGGCTGTAAATGGATCTTTGAGTCACTGGTGCTAAGTGTGTCAAATGCACCACTTTCCAGCAATAGCTTGGTAAAATAAGAGATATGTATGAAAGAAATGAATATATAACCAGAGAGAGGTGGGGTGAGGGTGGATGTGGCTTGATTAGTTGACCTAGATTTTTAAATTATCTCCTGTTTTGGGCATTAAATAAACTAAGCATAGTAGTATAATCAAGTGCCACCATTGTGTGGTGCACCCATGTAGGGCAACTGAACTTTCTGGGGTGGATTGAAATCAGGTCGTTCCTGGGGGCTAGTAGTAATGAACTTCGCCGTTGTTCATGGCTCTTTGAGGTTTGTCTGACCTAAGATTTATTCCATTTGGGACTGCGTGATCTCAAAGACTCCACCGATCCTGACATTTTGCATGGAGAGACATTTTGCATAAAGTGCAAGGATGTAGTTCAATGTTCAAGACTGGGAGGAGTTTAAGAATTTGGCATTGAAAAGCCCGATATTTCTGTCATTTCGTCCTACGTCGATTTTTTTTTATAGGATTCTAGGGCTGTCTTCTTTACAAAGGAGATGCTGCCTTAGAATTTGGTCAAAAGTAGGTATCTTGGGGAATAAATAATGTAATACTTTTTTTTTTTTTTTTTTTTTTTTTTTTTTTTGATTATTGGAGTATGTTTTACAAAGAAAATACTATTTCGCTTGTTTTTATACTTCAACATTTCATGTTTAATTCAATTTGCTAATAGCTGTTTCTTTGTAATTATTTGTGTAAATTACTGGAAATTTTTGAGTGAAAATTGTAAATCCTAAACCAATTTTTTTAGTGAACACTGACACGTGCATTTAAACTGAATTTCTTTCATTTAAAAATATAAGGAAGTGAAATGAAAAAGAGATGCATAAAAAAAAAAAACCTGGAACTTACCCGTTAGAAAGATGTGTTATGCACAAGATACTGCATAAGACATGAATCATGAGTGCCCTTTACCAGTCAAACAGGGCGGTTTAGACCATGTTTACACTGAAAAACAATGGAAAAGCAGCGCAGAAGAATGCAAAAATGTGTTGGGAGTTTTTGTGAATGGCCCCTCATGCTGCCCACCATTATTAATGTTGCAAAAATTTTAGAAAGATGCCAGTGTAGGTAGATCACTAGGTTTAGGAACAGAGCCAGTTTATTGCACATCAAAAATGGCAGATTACAACAAACAGGTAAAAATCATTGCAGTTTATCTCAATCTCACTTCTAAATGCAAGTCAAAAGTGAGGCAGCGAGCCAGGAACAGGAAGTCAGAAGGTGATGGTGTGATCAGGTGTCCATATGTAATGGCTATACTGTTATAATCAGTAGTTTTGAATAATATCACGTCTCCCCACATTCCTGCAATCTAGTCATAATCTAGGAAGGGTATCCCATAAATCCTAGTGCCAAATGCAAAGCAGCGGAGCAGGACACTCTGATGGATGGGCCTGTCTGGAGGTGGAGGAGTGCCCTTACCTTGCTAATGCCACGCATGGAGAATATATCACAATATATTAGAGGCTGCATATATGCATACATACATTCTGCACCAGCCTGACCCTCCTCCAATGGACACGGTGAATGGCAGGAAGCCATATAATAAAATTTAAATATGTGCATGAAAACATTACATTTGCGTACAGAGAGAACAATAAAAGCCAGTGTATAGCATGGTTTGTATAGGATACATTTTCTAAATGATGTCTGAGATTAACATACGATGGCTGTCATTTCATATATTCACTGTAAAAATAATCATTGAAATTTATGGTAAAAAATAGCTTTTCCACAGGCTAGGGTAAATCTGTGTTGACATAAACACAAATACAAAACACCAATATGATAGCACACATGAAATAATGCAATGAACATGAATTTAACAGCATAACATGGAACATAAAATTATAATGTACATAACTAATACCTAAAACCTAAGAAGAAACTTAATTATTTAAAGAAAAAAAAAACATACAGTGTGAAGTGTCACACAGGGAATTCTGGGAATGTAAATTTACTGTTTCTCCACTGTAAATTATAAGATGACTCTTTCTCTTTCACTTCTTGTACATTTAACAGTATTTTACTGTAATTGCATGTAATGTCCAAATAGAGCATTAGTTAACCAATAACCAATTAACAGGTCTTTACCATTAAAATTACCATAGTTTTTTACAGTGTTGCTTCAGGCTGGATTGGAATATCCGTGAGTGTTAAAGAATGACTCATACAACTGAAACATCATGCATAAGGGAAATAATTATTTTAGGTGAAAATCACACCTTGTACATGGTGCTACAACAGTGGCCATTTGGAGCAGTCTCTATACTCTACTTATTGATTCAGTTCTTTTCTTTCAAATGGATGCCATTTTACCTAGAAAGCTAGCAAAAAGGTCTGAATCATTATGAAGATGCAACAACATTTAGCTTCAGTTAAGGAATTCATTGAAGGTCACAATAATTAATACCACCATACCATTTTATATTGTATATCTATCTGCAGTGGAATAGATTTCCAAAAAAAAAAAAAAAAAAAAAAGCGGTAATGCTCAGATATATGTCAGGATTACTAGGATCATCAATCACTTGCCGGTCACCTCACCAGTCACTATGCCTGTCACTTCTGTGCACTACATTTCCCAGAATCCCTCTTGGCTCACACCTGCTTACGTTCCACAATCACCACACCTGTCTGCCATTAGCCTCACATGCACATCTCATCTTTGCATAGGACTGCTTTCACCAATGTAGTTTGTGATTAAAAGACTTCCTCTGTTGAGATAATACTACTTACCATTGTTGTTAACTACCGTGCATCAACTTAACTGGCTACCCACCGAATCTCTCAGTCATAATCTGCTACCTTCTTTTGTGATTTGGCACTGATCCTCTCCTTACCTGCAACACAAGGAAAGTTAAGACTGTTACTGAGTATATGTTGGACTATTAAATTTTAAATAATCACTCAGCTGCTTCACGGCTTATCTTCTGGTTCTACCAATAAAGTCTGTTTGAGTTAGTGACACTTACCTGTGTTGATCCTCCTGTTTGCTGACTATATACTGTGTATATGCACACACACATACGTACTCATTTAGCAGACGCTTTTATCCAACGCGACTTCCAAATGAGGAAAACAATAGAAGCAATCAGACCAACAAGAAAGCAACAGTATACAAGTGATGTGACAAGACTCAGTTAGTCTAGCACAGATTGTAGCAAGTTTTTTTTTTTTTCTTTTAATAGAGTATTTCTGTGCCAAATACACACTTCCGGGTTTCTTGCAAGCTTCAGAAAGTTTTTTTTTCGATCGTGGCTCTTCATGACGTCATGAAGGGTGCAACTCCTTATATGGTCATTTCACCTGGAAGAGTGTGCCCACACATACATCAACCAGAGCGAGAGCAAGAGTGTGCCCATCAACGTGCTTCATTCAGCAGTGCTGCATGGGACTCACTCGGGAAGAATGTCTGCATTTTTGGTTGCAAGGGAAAGATAACCTTGTTATGTGAACAGTGGATGTAGTTTGTCTTTCCGGGGCAGCAACAGAGTTTCGCAAGTGTGTTTGTTGATGAACATTTTTATAAACAAGGCCCAGTTCGACGCTGGATTTGCACATCATTTGATACTGAAAGATGGAGCAGTCACAGATATAAGAGATCCTGGTCATGATTCAGAACTGCAGATGGTAAGTGAAACGGCATCAAATGTCGATGTTTTGTTGGCAGTCGGCACTCAAGTGCTCGTCACTCTTTAGTTCCATCCACGGCACGCCTCCAGGAGCTCGGCTGTTTTCAGAGAAAATCGTAAAGCTAACTTTCTTTTATAAATATGATAAAACTAAAGACTTTTTGGATATATGAAGGATGCATTACTACTCTATAGGTAGTCAAGATTAATAAGAGATTGGGTGAAATTGTGTGTGTTAGGTCCTCTTTAATGGTGTTTGTGGTCACAGTTTAATTCGTGGATCCTTTATGTCAGATACGACTGACTGACCAATACTGACTAGCCTACAACTTGGATAAGATTCCTAAAAGTTTCGCACCTACAGCACACATTACAGACATTGATGCACAAACGCGGATATGTTCTAAATGTCTACATTATAAAGAATGAAAAACCTCTTATAACCTCTTATAAACAACTTGATTTCACTCAAGCAACTTTAAATATAATATGCATGCACGATAAACTATTGTAAAAATGTATTTGCATCACTTGACAGAAAGGTTTTTGCAGGTTTTAATAAAATGTAAATTAATAACAGTCATAATAAGCATATTTCCACTACACGCCTCAGGCTTGCACAATATCGTCAACTCACTCATCAGAATCTTCGGTAATCCTCGGCAAACTTCACCACAGCTCATTCGGTTCTTGTTGAGCCTTCAGTAATCCTCGGCAAACTTCGACAGTTGGTTGTACTGGCTTAATCGGTTCTTTTTGAGTTAGACGTGCTACTTCAACCTGGACGTTTCAAGAACCGAACATCACTACTTAATAGTACATGCTGGTAGGCCCACCAAGAGAGCTTAGACTTAGACATAGAAACTTAGAAACCTCACCCCTCCAAGACACCCTGAAGGACCAACCTGAGAGGTAAGACTTGAACCACTGGAGTGCAGTTCCTGAGATCAGGAGGACAGGAGGATCTGGTGGTTAACTGTGTCAAAAGCAGCAGATAAATCCAGCAAGATGAGTACTGAGGATTTGGATGCTGCTCTTGCCAGTCTCAGACTTTTAAAGGCAGATTGGTTGTTGTCCAGGAGGTTGTTCTGGGTGAGAAACATAGAGAGTTGGTTGAACACAACTCGCTCAAGTGTCTTTGCAATGAAAGGAAGAAGAGATATAGGTCTGTAGTATTGTAAAAGTGCTGGATTTAGAGAGGGTTTCTTAAGGAGTGGGGTTACTCGATGCTGTGGGAAATGTACCAGTGTGAAGAGAGGTATTGATAATGTGAATGAGCGCAGGTATAACTGAAGAAGAAATGGCCTGAAGGAGGTGAGTGGGGATATGATCAAGCGGACAGGTAGTAGGATGATTGGAAAGGATAAATTTGGAAACGTCTGCCTTAGAGAGTGGATAGAAGGAAGAGAGAGACCATTGATGGGAAGGAGGATGAAGAGAAGAGAAGAGAAGAGAAGAGAAGAGAAGAGAAGAGAAGAGAAGAGAAGAGAAGAGAAGAGAAGAGAAGAGAAGAGAAGAGAAGAGAAGAGAAGAGAAGAGAAAAGAAGGTTTTGAAAAGTGTGCGAGAGTCAAAACATTTGTTAATTTTGTTGTGATAGTATGTTGTTTCAGCAGTAGAGACAATTGCAGAGAAGGAAGAGAGAAGTGACTGATACAAACTATGGTCAGTAGGTTTTTTTTTTTTTTTTTGCGTCACTTCCTCTCTGCAGCCCTGAGCCTACAGCGATGTTCACTGAGAACATATTCATGCACACACACATACATACACATACATATATATATATATAAAAATATATATACACACACACACACACACACACACACACACACACACACATTTATTTATTTTTATTTTATTTTTTGCTTACCAAGTTTGTTTGAGAAAATCAGTTACACATGATAAAAGTGGATGTAGACCAGATACTGTGAAGCTCCAAAAGGTACAAAAATACACCATAAAACATTATAAAGTAGTCCATACAAGTCTTCAGAATCTATATGAAGAAAAGGTGAAAATAACCAATAAAAAACAGCTTGAGGATTATATAATTGACTCTTTTTTGTGTTCAAGAAAGTCATACAGGTTTTGAAAGACATGAGGGTGACTAACAAATGACAGAATTCTCATTTTCAGATGAACTAACCTTTTAACCTTCTCAAGGAAAATTAGTCCTGTCCAAATTGGGCTTACAGCATGTGGCATTATAGGAGCACATACAGGAAAGAGGAATAGTCTGAAAAGACAGGCCGAGAAAAAATGGAGAGAGAAAGATAAGCATAAAAGGCCATCACAATCCACTTTGCTCTTCCTCATCTCTTTCTCCTCCTCTGCCTCCCCGGTGGCAGTGTGCCAGAGGGTGAGAATGGACTGCCGCCTGTGAAAAAGGGATAATTTGTACCTTCCCTATGAATGAGGAGGACAGGCAAATTACCCAGTGAATAAGGACTGCCTGTGGATCGCTGTGTCAAAGGCACGGGAATAATTATCGGCCACCGAAGAGCATTCATACGGAAGGACAATGGCGAAATGGATGTGTGGGTCCCGGGTGCTTTCGAGTGGCACTCACAACAAGGCAAATGGATCCTGCCAATAATCCTGGCAAGATATCTGAATTCAGACACATTATGGCAGCTGGACAGTATTAGAGCAGCTCTTTAGGTTACAAGGCGAAGGAAAGTGCAGGAGGGAAGAGTGAGGAGAAAGAGGGGAGAGAAGAATGCTCTGAAAAGCCTCTATTAGATTTGAATAGGTGGGGGTTTGTATGCTGGGCCACGGTCTGTTGTAGGTGTGCCACAAAGAAAGCAGAGGTTAGTCTATTAGTGCCTGAGGTCTTTATTGCCACGACCACCTCCACCCATACAGCAGGCGGGCGAGGGGTCATGAACGGTCACCGCCAGAGAGCCTGAAGTGGGGCAGAAGGATCTGGGAGAAACGCATTTCAAGATAGGACACCTGGTGGGTCACAACCAATTCTGTTGCCATCTATAAAACATGTTGTATATAAACAGGGGCTATAGAAAAGGGCTAACAATTCTAATGCCACTCACTCCCGAGTCGCTCCGCCATGTTTACAATGATGTTGAATGCGAGTAGAGGCTCAAATGCAGACTGAGAACTGGTGGGCCGGAAGATCTCATCCTTGAAAGAGAGGGGGGCATGTTTTGGGCAAGCTTTCACCTTTGTTTAAAGATCTGGGGATAAACACAATTAGAGAATGCGCCACTTGACAGAGTTGAAAGGTGTTGCGCGCAGATGTTTCATATTCAAGGCTGGATGGTGAAAATTCGAGTTCTGATTTATAATCTTTGACCTTGCAAATCTGAATGGGATACTGTCGGCACAAAAGAAGCAGGAAGTACCGTGCAACGGGAGTGACACGGATCGGCGCTGGATACAGGGAGTTGTTTGAGGTTAACGGAGAAAGTTGCTTTACACATAGGGTATGAAAATCATGACTTTTACATATTCAACATGGGCATTTACAGACCTGATCTCCTAAATAAATATTCTGCAAATATTTACTCATCCTCATGTCGTTTCCAAAATTAGAGATGTTTTGCAGAGAATTCACTCTTTCCTAGGGTTGGAAATCAAAAATCAATTCCAATTCCAGAATCGGATACTTTTTGTAAAATTAAAATTGCCTATTGGTACCTGTGTGAACATCTTTTCTTATTTTCCATCCGTGAGGACCCAACTCTGTGATCTGCCCGGACCTTTCTCGCTATTCTTTGCATCTACGCACCCCAAACAATTGGGAAAGTTACAAAGTCTCCAAAAGTCATGTATGATCTCGAGCCATACATTGTTTTTTGGTGGGGAGACAAACTCATCTTTCAGAGCTTTCCAAATAGCCTGGCAGACCTCACTCACAATCAGCGAGACAGTGGTTATCCACAATTTGTAGTTCGCAGCAACACATTTCTGCCTGCTTCCAGATGCAAGTACACGTAATGTTACAGCAAGTCTTTCATTTACACTTACAGGGCTCATGTGTCCTTTTGTGTTGTAGAAAAGGCTCAGTGCGTTGGGCCACATCGTCAAACCGATGGGTAGACATTCGGAAATAACTAAAGTGCATTTCCTCGTCCATTGCACGCATCTGCTTCACAAGAGTGAAGTACTCTTCATCTCAGTGTCTTGTTGCATGCAGTGTGCGGACATTCTGTCTCCTTTTTTGCCTTTTTTAGTTAGTAACAACACAAAATCTCCTCCATTTCTTTATCAATCATCTACCTGCAGGACACCATCTTGACTGATCTGACATAATTCTGGAAAATTCCTACTTCTCTGTTATTCCTGCTTATTTGAAGGACGATTTCATTTGAGCGCCCCCTGTCATTTCAAAGCATATCTCATGGGTGACTGCGTCAAGTATAAAAGCCTCATCCGTTTGGGAAGGTGCGTGCACAGTCAGCGGAGGCTCGCGTAGCAGAGCTAGGCGAAAGTATAAATCCCGCTTAAGCCTTCCAGTGTTTTGGCTACACTTGCAATCAGCAAGTAACAGCTAACTATAATATTTGTGATAAGCTAACATATTGTAAGTCACTATAAAATCTAAATGTACAATTCTTGATGGGATATTGCAGTATATATAAAATATTATATAAATGATTATCCATGTGCATCTTTTTTTCTTTTTTCTTTTTATGTATGTATGTTCCCTTGGGTTATAAAAGACACTTAATATGAACTACTATTATCAATTCACATGACACTATTGGATCAAAAGAAGACCTGAACTAAACTGAGTTGCATAATGACAGTTGTCTTCTGTGGAGCTGCTGTACACATGAATAAAAATGTGTTTCATAATTGAACTGCAATATCGACACTACTGAAATCAATTGAATAACACTGAACTGACTTGAGCTGATTAACAGCACTGTTGCTTTCTGTAGAAATGCTTATAGTTAAATTAAGCTCTTTTCCTAATTTGATAAACTTTGCAATATTACTGAACTAAACCGAATCCCCATTGAACAGACCTGACCTGAATAATGACCCTACTATTTTCTGAAGAGCTGACGGGGTGAATACTGCTAAGTTCAGTAACAGTGTGAATGCTGATAAGTTTATTACACTAACTTAGCAACATTCACTATGTTACTGAACTAAACTGAATCAACATTGAACTAAGCTGAGCTAGATAATGACATTATTGTCTTGTTAGAGCTGCTTTACAACTGAAATTGTATTTATTTCATATGTGAAGAACTTTACTGTTATTTACTGCTATACTATGTTCTTACTGTTAATCTGCTTTGAAACAATCTGTATTATATAAAGTGCTATATAAATAAATGTGTCTTGACTTGTAAACTTTTCCTTCCCGTTGCAATGACCCCTCTTCTTCTTTTGCAGCAATTACCAAATGACTACCTTCTAACCAAGTCCTGTTCTACTTTTTTTTTTCTTGTTCGAGAAGCTGTTTCACTCACAGTAGGGTAGAAAAGACAATAGTAATTTCTATTTCATGCCGACCTAAGTGCACATGCTAAAGCAAAAGTACACCCACACACAAACATATGACTCGCTAGATGGAGATTTGAGCTGTAAAGCAGATAAAACTCACTGATCTTGCCTTATTTTTCTTCTCTCACATGTCCAAAACATGATAGCGCCTCTGGCCTGCTCTCTGACAGGAGAATACTGTTCCTTTTCTCCTGGTCTGTCACCACACAGTCATACATACACAATAAACACACACAGTGGTCACAGAGAGGTCAGATACAGGCCAGCCGCTTCTGTTATTCCTCCATGTCATCCTAGAGGCCATTTTCAGAGCCACAGACATGAGTTTCCTCACCCCTCCAACAGGTCAGAGCTAAAAGGACAAACACACGCACACATACACACACTAAGGATATAACAAAGCACCGGATCTGTAAAAACAGAAAACAGTATGAAAGGTGCCTAGACAGAGTTATGTGGCCCATAAATATCACTTCCAGGTACACTCATACTGTGTGGCTGCTTGTGAGTCAGACACAGGTTAAGGGTTTGTGTTTTCATTAAAATAGAGTATCATTGTATTACCTTTACCTATATACATTTACAGTCCAGTCCGTTCTGGTCCTTTATACTGATAGGTTGAGCAGCTTCCTACACTGGGACATTTTACTGTAGGTTGCAGCAAGTGACTGCTGTCATTGAATCATTCATTCAACCAATTCATTCAAGACCGCTGATTGATTCATTTGTTCGCTTTAGCTTTGTTTGTTTAGAACTGGCAGTCACTTCCTGGAGGATGATGTCATCAAGGAAGTGACTTACGCTATTTAATTGAATTTTAGAGAACTCTAACAATGTTCAAAACTTAACATTCTGGAACAGACATAATAATTTTTTTTTTTTTTTTTTAAGTTTTTAACATGGTGATGAAATTATTTAAAATTCACACATATGTTCACTTAATTGAGATAAGTTTAATACTGTATGTATTATATTAAGTCAAATATGGTAAGGAAATAAAAATGTACAGTGTACACCATTGGACGATGTTACCAGAACAGCATTTTCTTAGAACATAGTAAACACACATTATTATGTAATTAATAATAAATACTGCACATAATAATAAATATAATCATAAAACTGAATACTGCCAAGTAGTAAAGTTACTACTATACTTCTAATAATTTTATAAACCATACTGAAATGATATGGGATATGTACAACATGGCAGTGCATTGTTTGTTTTGTTCTGATCCTGCTCTGTTATTCTTTCCTCTTTACCCTCAGGCACCAGTTAGAGGTGTATTTCCCAAAAGCTACTATGGTCGCAAGTTCTGTCGTTACCAATAGAGTTCAGTGGAACTTGTGACCATAGTTAGCTAACGATATTTTTGGGAAACGCACCCCAGGCAGTTGCCTCAGATGCCAGAGGCCAAAGGTCATATGCAGACTTGTGGACATCCTGCCACATGACCTAAGTCTATCATGTGACTCACATGCAGCAGAACTGGGACAGTGAGTGCAAAGAAGCATTTTTTAAAATACAACCTCCATAATCATAAGACTAGCCACTAGGTCAGCTACTTTGAACTCCATTTATCCAGTCATGGTTTTCTCTCTCTCCCACTAATTCTTTCTTTGCTCATAATGACCTCTTTAATACCATTCTAGGGCACCTCAGGGGACAAACGGTCATTCGTCTTGCCTCTAAAGAACAAGAGAGACAGAAAACGAGAAAAACAGAGAGAAAGTCTAAAGAGGTGGAGAGGAGAGATGAGTGCAAAAGTGATTTTAGGACAGAGTTAGACAGAGGGTTTCCTTTATGTTTCAGACATATTGCATTTCAGTCTCATGAAGTCAGAAATAGGTGTATGTCAGTTTAGTCCATGAGGTCAACTTGTCAACATGAAAAAAAGGGGAAAAAAGATAACAATACTTGTAATGTAGAACATTTTTTAAATAAATAAATAAAAATTCAAAGCTATAATAATAGAACATATAATATAAAATTTACTCATTAAATTATGACTAATAATATAAAAAAATAGCATTTTACTAGTGAAAGTAGGAGATATAAATATGGTTATATATATATATGGTTTTATACATATACATTTTACGTAATACGTTTTACACTACTGATTACCTACTTGTCATGGTTACTGAACATACTACATAAACGGACATGTAAAACAGAAATAATCATTCATTGTCCGACTGTGACAGCCCCCCGAGTCACATGACCAGAGTCCTGGATCAGTGTGTTTTCCTGACACTGCTGCATTTGCATAAAGCCATCACCCCTGGCAATGCAGGACACAAATGTCGTCTAGACGTCCAGTCTCAGTCCACTAGAATGAGACACACAGGCATGGCTCTCAGTCGCGTTCCGTCTGGACCCTCAGCTGCTCCAGATACATGATGGGATGTGTAAAAAAAGAGGGCCTGAAGATGAGTGAAAATGGTCCCTGTGGGAGGGGACACAATTGTCACTGTCTTAACTTCATGTATATGCCCCCATTGCAAATTGTGTTAAAATAAAATAAAATAAAAATAATTATATATATATATATATATATATATATATATATATATATATATATATATAATATATATATATATATATATATATATATATATATATATTTACATTTAATCATTTAGCAGATGCTTTTATCCAAAGCGACTTACAAATGAGAACAATAGAAGCAATCAGATCAAAAAGAGAACAACAACGGTATACAAGTCCCATGACAAGCCTCAGTTAGTCTAGTACAGAACACATAGCCAGGGTTTTTTTTTTTTTTTTTTTTTTTTTGAAGAATATGATAGACAAGAAAAGAAAAGGTAAGTACTAGTATTAGTTGGTTAAGTGCTGGCGAAAAAGACGAGTCTTTAGATGTTTTTTGAAAATGAGGAAAGACTCGGCTGTTCGGGTGTAATGTAATATATATATTAAAAGTTAAATCTAAGGATCCCTCAAAAAATAAATGTGATCATAAGATCATAATATTTGTCCTTCTCAAATATACATTTCAAACCATTTATATATAATACAGTTTAAATATTTTATGTATATATTTAAATATATATTTTAGAGTAAAATTAACTTACATTTTGAGACATCTTGAAACATTTGTATTAAGAAGATAAATTGTCCAATAATCTTAGTAATGCTCTTTTTTTCCCATATTTTAGCAGCTGCTTGTACTTGAATGTACTTTAAACATCTTGATAGTTGCTACCTGGCAACTATAATGGGATATGGGTCAAAATGAAGAGGGCTACTAAGAAATCTAGCTCTCTTTGAAACGTTTTCATCTTTTCATCAAACAATCTAGCTGCTGGTCACGCCTCTGGCCTTTCTCATCTCCAGCTCTGACTGATGATATCTCCATATCTGCATCACAGGTGAGTGACAGGCCTGTGTTATCTGAGTGTATGTGTGTGTCATTGTGTATGTGTGTGTCCAACCGAGTATCAGTAGTCTCTGCTTCTGTGATACTGGTTTTGTTTAGTTAATTCCACAATCCAAATATGTTTTTATGTCAATAAATGTCAATAACCAATTTAAAACTGTTTAAATGTAATTTTCATTTCCATTGTGATTGTGATATTGATATTTAAAATGAAACAAAACATATTTTAAAAAGGGATTAATTGCTAAATTTCTTTTCACTGCATCTATCTATCTATCTATCTATCTATCTATCTATCTATCTATCTACTGTTTTGACTGTTTATCTATCGAGTCAGTAATTTTATATTTTACTGTTCATATATTTGTATCTTTTTTATATATATAGTTGTGTATTTTCATAAATGTTTTTGTGTTGTGATCGATCAGCCTGGTTGGTTTGAAAAAAAAAATGAATGACTTACAAGAAAACAGCAATTGTGTCTACTTTATATTAATTCGTGAAATGTAGAAATGTATAATTATAGCTGTAATATTAAGATTTCTTTTTTTTTTTTTTAATCTTTCTTTAGTTATGTTTCATATGTTGCATACTGGATCAGATGACATTTCTTTAAGCATCATTAGCCTATCATAAACACTTCAGTCTTAGGAAATTATGATTTACCAAAAGAGTTACTTTCAATTCAAGAATAGTATTAAAATATTTCCACTATTGATGCATCATGTAATAAACATGAAGCTATTTTCAACATGGGTTCCAGCCATGTTCCAAACACCGGTCTAAACCCAGAAGTTCCTTCCATATGTGAACTCGAGCAGAGACACATCCTTCATCGGCTATTTCTGTGGCTGTCAAACAGGGGGAGGGCCTGCCTGGAGTCTAGCCATACACCCACTTTTTTATGGTCTTGCAGAAAAAAACTTGCATAAAAACAAATTAGCTTCATCTGCACACAGTTTGCAAATATGTGTGCAATCAGCCAGAAAATAGATGTCACTACTGTCCAAGGTCATACTAGAGGAGTCCCTGCTCACTGAATCTCCTGGACTGATGTCTTACACATGCTGTGCCCTTCCAAGTATGCATGAGACTCTGACATAAGCATGGACAGAGATGAAAATAATTCCACCTAAGTGACACAATAGATCATTATGACGCTTCAGTTGACCCATTGTTCCTCTCTGGTGTCTTAAGAAAAATCCTAAAAGACTTTATTAATTCAATGTTCCTTTGAAAATAATTAAGATTATCTAGATAAACAATACTCAGTTTTGAGTAGGACAAAACATGCATAGTTAGTAGGATAAATGAGAGTATATGTGAGTACATTTTTAGCAAATTTTCATTTCATCTCAGTGCAAATGGACATTCTAGGTAGGGTCGGAAATCAAGTATGTTTTTTTTTTGTGCAGTGTGAGTAAATGAGCAAGTTTGTAAAATCAGTTAGATGTTTAGAGAGCCACGCTTATGGGTCTACTTCGTATTTCCCTCTGCAAAGCCAGAGTTGAGTGATGTATTTGTGTGGTTGGTTACATTACTGCTGGAATGGAGGTGTCAACGGGTGAAGGACAAAACCTTTAGTCTGGCTGTAATCGAATGCAGATGGGACTAAAATCATCGGAGCAGCAAATCATCACTCCAAAGAGCCAGATGCCCTCCCGCCACCTCCTCCTCCTCCTCCTCCTCTTCAACACTCTTATTGCACTGTCTTACCACCCCAAGAGTTTTAAAACAGAGATGCCTGCCAGCACTTCTTTAACAGGTTAGGCTGAGAGAGAGCACAACCCTATCACTCCCTCTGATAAAGCATCGATCCCAGAACCCGAGTATTCACAAATCAATTGATGGGGATGAAATCTGCAGAGGTCAACGCTGTGATCTGAAGCGTGAGAGAAGGTGAGAATGAGATGGAGAGGTGGCAGATGAACATGACAAGGTGAGGTCAAGTAGAATGATGGCATACTTTAAAAGATATCATGGCAGATTGTGGATGAATGCATTAAGGAGTAAAACATTCAGGGCTACGATAACTATTATCAGTTTTGAGGACCCATAAGGTGCTGGAAGGTGAACTTCACCTTTTTTTATCTTCCATTTTAAACGGAGTGTCGGCATGATCGCTTTGACAATGAGGCTGACACAAACAATGTAATTACCCATAAGGCCATGGATAAGCCTAGGAGGTTCTGAGAAATCACAGGTATCTAAATCCTTCATTTAAGGGTCTATTCTGTCCTTCTATTCAGCTATAAAGAATTAGGTGAGTGGTTGACCATAGATTGAAAATTCTGTAATCTAATTCACCCTCATTTCATTTCCAAACCTTTAAGGTTTTTATTTCTTCAACTGACACCAAAACTGGCACTGCACTTCTTCCATTTGTATATATGTAAGTGTGAGTTTTTAGTTTTTTGGTCAGGGGGCAAGAAGGCAATTCTACCCAGCATGCATTAATTTTGTTTTGCCTGTATTTCACACCAGCGAGTGTCCTAGGTGGGATTAATGACATTATTCTCTATGCAAACTCCCAGTAGACCAGGAAGTTTACCCAGCCATAACACACAAGTGTTAGTTCAGCAAGGAAGGCAATCAAAATTTTTTGCAACAACGTTTCATCATCAGATTGCATTTTCAAAGGATTGAATATAAACATGCAATGCAATGCAATGCAATGCAAAAAAAATTAAATAAAATAAAAAATGCTTAAAAGGAATAGTTCATTGACTCACCTGGTTGTTCCGATCTTTTGGAAAGTATAAAAGGAGATATTAGGCAGAATTTAAGGCTGAATGAATGAAGTCATAAAATTTATGCCATGGGCATGCCTAAATCAGAAAATTATTACAGTACTGGTGGAGAGGAATATTATAAGGAAATAATTTTGTAGATCAGCCTGTTTTCCTTAACAAAAAGCCAAAAGAAGTTTTCAATTGGCTGTTGGATTATTGAAGAAAATAAGAAATTTATGATTCATACGTTTTTTATACAACTTTTATAAATTTAGAAGTCAAAATAAAATTTAAAAAAGCTTAAAACCCGTTGTTGTGTTGTAAAACATGAAAATATCTTGAGTTTGTGTTAACCACAGACCTTATTTCAGCCATTTAAACAAAAATAAATAAAAACATTGACTTCGGGAATTAGTTAAAAAATACTATGAATCACCATCTATAAATATATAAATCACCATCACTGTATAGAAACTAGATTTTCTCCCCGGATATTCATTTCATGTTTCACTGTAAAAAGAAAACAACACAAGTTTGAAACAACAAAATAATTGTCTAAATGATGATAAAATAATGTACTTCATCTCTGGAAGGACTGAAATTAAAAACATTTACATGCTTTTTAAGTAATTTCTTCAATGCTGCTTGTTAGTACTTACTTCTAAATCTGTTTTAGCAGACAGACAGAACTCTTCGCTTGAAATGACCCCCACCAGGAAAATTCAACCAGGTACCAGCTCGTCATTGCAAACTTCCTTCAGGCTCTATGGCTCACTGAACATAGAGGAAAAAAATATCAGCTCTCAAAAGGAATGCATCAATACATTATCAAAAGGCATAAGATGCCATTTGTGGTCAGTTTCAACCTAATTTATTCTTGTCTGCTCTTTACATCTGTCCAGTCCATTTCTCTCAATATCTCCATCACAGTAATGCCTTCAAACCCATCTCATCACATCTCAACATCTCTGTGACACATGGCTTTAAAGCATATATACATGTTAGGTCACAAGGTAAGCCTGTGCCACCAGAAGCTCATTGTGGATCAGCAAAGGTGGCAGCTAATGGGAAGCTGTGCAATATTTCCCCGGTGCACAGGTCCCTGTCACATCCCCTCAGACGGGAGGTTCTCTGAGGTAAAAGGTGCAGTGCTGCAGAATGTCACTGAGATGTTTGCGGCATGACATAAGTGTTCTGGTTTCCATCAAATGAAGGGAAAATGGCTCCCTGAGGAGGGTACAATAAGGAAGGAACAAAAGACAAAAAAAACAAGGCAGGCCTATATTGTCCAACATTTGCAGGTTTTATAGTTTGTCAAAAATAATAATAATAAATAAATAAACTGTTTTATTTTATGTAACCTGACAGTATATATATAAAAATCTACTTTCATTTTATGCTAAAGAGCAGTTTGAACATTCTGACTAACATCTCCTTTTGTATTTCACAGAAGAACATAGAACACAGGTTCAGAATGACTTAAGGATGAATACGGCAGATAATTTGTGCATTTTAAAATTCCTCAATAACATCCAGCTCTCTTTTTTCTTTTACATTAATACTCGCTTCACAAACATATATGCATGCAAGCTTTGGAGAAAATGATGTTATTTTCTCTTTTATTACAGGCTGACTTGAGGGCATCACACATTATGTCTTTCTCCCCCATTACAATGGGTTTAATATTCACTGTGCAGTGCCCCAGCCCCTTCCAGGACTGGCCAGGTCTTCATCTGGCTTCTTTTTTCAACTGATTCTCTCAGAATAAGCCATTGCTTGCTTGAACTGTCCTGTCTGAATGGGATCTGAAACTATTATCAGGGTATAGGAAATCAGAGAGGTGTATTCAAAAGAGCTGAGAGCTGAAATCACACACATCATTATCATAATTACAGCCTGGAAGTCCATGCAGAGGTATTCAAAATGCAGCAGCCCCAACCCTTTAAATGTAAAACCTAAATGATGAACCTCATGAATGGAATACTGGACTGATTGCTTTGAACAGAGTTCACGGCCCTCCAGAGCTGTGTACTACTCGTGGGTGGTGAGCAATGTTTCTCTAGCTCGCGACTTGAACTTGAACCCAGAAGCCCTAACACTGATTGAAGCTGGGAGAGCTCCCCCTGGGACTGCAGTAAAGCTAATACAGACAACAGCCACACCATCATGATGTTCTGCTTCTCCATCTCTCCCTCCACCGCACTCCAATCGCAAAGAACCAGATAACATCTTGAAGTTCATGTAAGCTGGTGAATCATTTATTTATGAGTGTAAATGAAGATGCACCTTCTCAAAACATGGTGGCTAATATACACTTGGCTTAGTGGACAGGCTTTGTGTTTTTCAGTCCATCTCAAATCAAGATGCTTGCTTACTGTCATTTTTATTTCAGAACATTAGTAGGCTTTTACTCATGTTGAATGCAGTCACTCTTAAAAATAAAGGTTCCAAAAGATGACTTTCAAAGCGATGCTATAGAAGAAATATTTTGAATGCCCAAAGAACCAATGTGAACCAATTTTCTAAAGAAAAAAATCTAAAGAACCTTTTTTACTATAAAAAAAGCTTTTGTTCAATGTTAAGTTTCCATAGATGTTAAAGGGTTACTCCACCACAAAATGAAAATTTTGTCATTATTCACTTACCCCCATGTCGTTCCAAGCCCGTAAAAGCTTCGTTCATCTTCGGAACACAAATTAAGATATTCTGTGTCTCTCCAAATCAGCGTAGCACCATTTTGACAATTCTGAGCAGTACGCAGATGTTGTACGCTCTTCTGTGCCAGCAGCGTTGCACCGATTTCATTCAAACCAAATCGTAAATACACTTAAAAAATGTATCCTTGCGGTGCGGCTGACACAGAAGAGATTTGTCAAAATGGCGCTACGCTGATTTGGAGAGACACAGAGGAGAGGAATTGTTGAATGAAGTCGTTATTTTTTTTTTCTGCATGTACAAAAAGTATTCTGGTCGCTTCATAATGTTACGGTTGAATCACTGATGGCAGATGGAGTATTCTGACGATGCTTTTCATACTTTCCTGGACATTGACACTGTTATTTATTTGCCAGTCTATGGGACAGTCTCAAGCCTACCGGTTTTCATCCAAAATATCTTAAATTGTGTTCCGAAGACGAACAAAGCTTTTACAGGTTTGGAACGACATGGGGGTAAGTGAATAATGACAAAATTGTAATTTTGCGATTGAGTATCTCTTTAAATGTTCTTCATGGAACCATTGAAGCCATTAAAGAAACTTTATTTTTAAGAGTGTGGCAACGCAGATGGCAGTTTTAATGCTCAGAGGCTACTCTTTCATAGCTCATGGAGATATAATTTATTTTTATAATTTATAATTTATAATTGGCTATGAATGTATACAAAATTGCCAGTTCATAAAATAGTTACTTTTTCTCATGAGATTGGGTTGGTTTGCCATAAACACTAATGCACAACTAGAAAAATACAGTTTCAATAAAGGTGCGAGCTGAGAAACGACACCAAAAGGATCATCTTACGTTGTGGCAGTTTGTTTTGAAGCCTCTTTGTGTTGTCCACAGCGCAGAGCCCCAAACTACACTCTATCATACATGAAAAATGACACAAGCCATTTCATTATTACAGATACCATGCAAATAAATATGCATTTTGAGGAGTGGTCTAATGCCACGACACTGGGCCCTCATGCATATTTAAATAGCTCCAACCCTGTGTCTGGCCAGCAAGCAATTTCCCGCTCCACTCCGTATGGCCCAACCCCCACCTGGCCTCAATGGAATGCATATGGATGAAGCACTGTTTCATATGCATCAGGTCCATCATTTTCTCCTGTTTCACTGAGGGGCGATGACACGCATGGCATCAAGAGGGATGACCCTCACAGGGGGCCACACGGTCTCACAGGAATAGACTAGAGCCAAAACAAACTGCAGACTCCCTTCATGCTTTGTAAGGGAAGGAGTAGCGGACAGGGAGATGAATAATCCAGATACACAGTCTGCCACTGTTGGCCTCTCAGGCCTTACATGGATATCTGCTCCAGGTAAAGTTTAGATGCTGATTTTTTCAGACTGCTGTAAACACTGTTCACCACAGTAAACTGGACACGAGAGATGCTTCAACCATACAGTATATAATGTACATAAATGTGATGGCAAAAATCAGATTAGATGGTAGTGTATGGTAGAGTTGAGGTGCATGAACTCAGATTTGGATGCACTCAGTTGGATTTGTTCTCAAACTTGACATGAACTCATACAGTACAGTCAAATCCATGTCATAATAACATAAAATTAAGATAAGGCATTAATAAGTATCTCCCAACCAAACAGTTGCCGGTAGCCATTGACTTTCACAGTATTTTTTCATACTAAGGAAGCCAATAGCTACCGGAAACTGCAACATTCTTTAAAATATCTTTTTTGTGTGTGTGTTCAACAGAGGAAAAAAAGTCATACAGGTTTGGAACAACATGAAGGTCAGTAAATGATGACAGAATTTTCATTTTTCATTTCATTTTTGTTTTTATTTCCATTTAAATACCTCACTTGGACCCAACACTAATGTACAGTATGGTTATTACAGTTTCAACCAAAAGTCCTAAAAATTAATAACAAAACAGACATTGTTACCATTGTGAAACCATATAAAATTTGCATTGAAATACAATAAATAAAAAAAGTCTAATAAGAAATAGAATAAAAGCTAAAATAATAAATTAATAAATAGAAATCAATACAGCACTGTGTATTTTCTGCATGAAGTTTCTTATGTCCTTTACAAATAAGCTAATCATCACAAATTAGCATCAAACTGAGAGGCACTGCACTCTTAGCCATGAAACCAGTGTTGAAACACTTTGCGTGTTGACTACGGTCATTTATTACAGAAGACGAGAAGGAGATTCTCTCAGACTGGTTCCTTTCCAATGGCAGCGGTCCATATTAACACATATGTCTAATCCATGTTCGATAATTGCTAGCATGTGCTAATAAGCCCCAAAGCTGCTGAGGAGGTCACTGATAGTGACATAGCAAGAGGGAGAGAATTACAGCAAATTCCAAATGCCATTTTTGTGTACTGCATAAGAGTTGTTTCAAATATAATTTCTCCAAGTAACAGTGAGAAATTAAATCCTTATTGAAACCTGGGTTTAATTACTGTTTAAACTGCAAATTTCTAGTAATAAACTTTAAATAAAAAATTTAAATGACAAATAATTTTCTTTAAAAACATATGTGTGTGTGTGTGTGTGTGTGTGTGTGTGTGTGTGTGTGTGTGTGTGTGTGTGTGTGTGTGTGTGTGTGTGTGTGTGTGTGTGTGTGTCTGTGTGTGTGTGTGTGTGTGTGTGTGTGTAATAAAATGTGTGTGTGTGTGTGTGTGTGTGTGTGTGTGTTAAAGTGCACACAAAATATGGGAAAGCTATTTTCTCTCAATTAAATTAGTTACACAGTTTTTTACTGCAAATAAAATATATATTAAACAGAAATTCATAAATTTAGTTAAATATTCTGATTTCAATTTGTATGATGTAACACAGGCTAAAATCCTCGTTTTAATAATTGAGAAAAGACATCAATAAATCATAAAACAACATATCAAAAAAAACAAATAATACTTAATAAAAAAAAAACAATGGGATATGTGCATCTAAAAAGTCATGGGACACCAAAGTATTCATGGAAAGTGGCTTAAAAAGAAAAAGGCCATGAGGTTTAACTTCATATAAAATATATCAAAAAATGCACACACTGTATGAGACAATGCCCTGCACCTTATATAAAACAAGGAAAATTCACCCATAAATATGACTTCCAGAACCGTTAGATGGTGTGAATGCTTAGCCTGTTCATGGAATAAAAACTTGCTCTTGTCCACAACAAATAAACATGTGTCCATTATATTTCCAAGTTGCGAAGACTTAGGTGACTCTAAAGTACATGACTTCTGTGGTTGATGTCTCAGCACATTGAAAACAGTTTACTGTGGTCATGCCATGGTGTTAGCACTCTACTGAACCAGAGGTCTGTCAGATCATATCTCAAGCTTTGAGCGTTATGAAATCTGGAAGGCTGACATCAGTTATGGATCCCAAAAGACCAATTTTACACAGGCTGAGGCACTGTGTGACATTCATGGAATGAAAGCCTGAGGCACAAGAAGACAGGGTGAAAGAGGACAAGATGGAGAGAGTGAGAGATGAAGATGGGGTGAGAGAGAGAGGGATGAATAGTCACCATAGTGGCGGCCGATGTGCTGATATCTCTCATGGCTGTGGGCAATGTTCATGTGATTGGGTGTTTGTCAAACAGTCGCAAAAGATAGTGTCCATTCACCCGATACTCACTTGATAAGCATATACAGACACAGAATACACACTTACATACACAGGAAACACAGAAACCATATACGTGTGGAGTGTTCCACACAATTGTACACGCATGTTTAGTATACTTCAAGTGCACGTATAAGTGTAAACTATGTTCCCTGTCTGCCTGGTAGCTCCAGTTCGGTGCACGGCTGTGGTTGGAATTGTATACTATGATATTACATTTTAAAATTCTGCTGTATTGCTGAACAAATGTATTTTTGTAGGCAAAAACACGGAAAGGAGTTAGCATTTTAGCATGTCCAGTTCCATCTCCCCGAAGTCAGTGTGTTTTTTGAATGAGTTTTGGGTTAAATGCCTGAAATACAGTCTATGGTTAACACAAGCTCAAGATATTTTCATGTTTTATTCTACAACATAAAATGCATCAGTTATAGCCCCTTGTAATTGTTTAAAAGAGGTTGCTAAATGCCACTATAGAGGTTGCTGGGGATCATCACAACCAAGTGAAAAACTCATCTACTGTACCCACTAGTCTACTTTCACAATCTCATTGTGTTTACAATACTGCTCTTGCAAACTATTCTAACTCAAACATTCATGGAAAAAGCTTTTTAAATAAACACTGAAAGGGTTGCGGGAAGCTAAGTGATTTTGAAGTCATGCATCCGTGGTGTACTTTATTTACTATAGTCTACGTATGTAGCTTTTTACTTGTGGTGATTTTATTTAGGCTTCAAAATTCAAAAGTTGTGTTCATTTGTCAAGATTATGAACAAAACATGTAAGATTAATAAACTTCTGTTGGTTACAGAGCTTATATTCTCTAATAATCTAAAAGCCAATGGAAAAATCCTGTTGGGTTTTTGATGAGGGAAGTTCCAGGTTGGCCTACAAAAATACATCACTGGAGCATTATATGGCTACTATATACTTTCTGGCTGTGTTTGGAATGGAATACCTTAGTTTTTTTTTACAAATAATAAACAAAATAGTAGCCAAAGCATTACTGCAAACATCAGTGTGCTACATTGTTGTCACATAATTTCATCTCGTTGCATCTGAGTAGTGTCCAGTTATCAAAATATAAAATGTTCTACTTTTTAAACTACATTTTGTGTAAAATGTCTTAATGTTTGGCATTCCAGTCATATAATGAGTCACAAAAGAGAAATCAAGTAATTAGTAGAGATGGATTGGCACTTGCTATAAAACAAAAAGTATTTTGATATAAAAAAGCAAGTATTCCATTCCAAACAGAGCCTCAGTTTTCAAATGATCCTTCTGTCCTGATGTCTTGTGAATAGTGTGGGACAGAGTGTGTATGTGTGTGTATGTTTTTGCATTGAGAGGTTAGTGTTGGTCAAGGTAGAATGGCTTGATCCGGAGGGTTCAGGGAGAGGAGGCTAATGCAGAAAGCCACTTCAAAAAACACTTTTCATCTTCTCTCCTTTTTTAACCATCCAGCCCTCCATCATTTTCCCCATGCCCTCCACTCCGAAAACTCCCTTTTCATCTGGAGAGGGATCAAGACCGCAGATATGTTTGACGTAATTATGTGCGATCAGGATTCTGCCTGTCCTCCTGTAGGAAATGATTTCATCCTTTTCAAAAGCAGGTCATAATCGAAAATAAGATGGACTGAATTTCATGTTCTTTCCTTTTGCATGATGATACCCCGCTGTCCATGAAGACCTCTGCTTCTGGCTTTATTCATTATTCATTTCTAGCATGACAAATGCAAGCTTTTTTTTTTTCTCCCCCACTAAAAAAGATGACCGACTTATTGCCACACTTAAATGATTTTGATGATCAATAATGAATATATGAACCGGGCCAAGAGCAAGTTTGCAGGTTTGGACAAAAGCATTCTGATGATGTGGTGTAAGAAAACACAGTCCAAAAGACATTAGCTATGACTTTAATATTTCAGAAGAATGCAATGACCACAGCACAGTGTCCTATCATTCTTTTTGATGTTGTCATTAAGGTTTTTTTGTTGTTGTTGTTGTTGTTTGTTTTGTTTTGTTTTTTATTTGTTTGTAACACATTTTATTTCTGTAATCTGATGCATCATGGAAGATTTTTTCCACAGTGGTATAAAAAAAGGTTATTGTGAATTTTTAATCTTACAAGGCAGACCTTTTTTATTGCAAGAATTGCAAGATATAAATGCAGAATTGTGAGATATATTCTGAGAAAAAAAATAGTTAATAATAATTCTGAAAAGAAAAGTCCGATTTGTGAGACAGAAATTTGCAACTGCAACAAAAAAGTATGAATTGTGAAATGAAAAGTTGCAATTATCTTTTTTCATTCTGTGACAACAACAATAATAAAAAAATAATAATAATAATTACAAGATGAAAACTCAAAATACAGTAGAAAAACAGCTAAAAAAGCAAGATAAAAACTAATAATTTTAATAAGTTTATATCTTGCAATTCTGAGTTTTTTTCTGACTTTTTTCACAGAATTGTGAGCGTGGAAAATCTGAATTGTGAGATGAAAACTCACAATTAGCTTTTTTAGTATTCCGTAGCAGAAATGGGCTTCCATACATCTCAGAGTAAAACAGAATATTCAAACAAGAAAAAAAAAAGTTAAGTATAGTGTACAGTATGAGAGTAGTAGGGTAGTACTACTTAGTAGTACAGCAGCATAGAATAGACGTCCTTTCTTTTTTTCCATTTTTCTGTTATCATGATGTTTTCACTGAACCTCTAAGGATAACCATTTCCCAAGTAAATGCTAATGTGCATGTTCATATGCACATATTATTCCAATAACATCATGGTCCTAAGTGTAACTACCCTGGGAAATTGACCAAACGCTGTCTTGTGGACGCTCAGAGCTTCAATTGAAAGCATCAGGACAGGTTGCATTCAACAACACAACACTCATTAATCTATGAATATTCAAACCGTCACTTTAATATCATTGACATGCATGAACTTTGTGGCGGTCACCAATTGCAACAGGTGACCATGAGTAATTATGCAGATTTATTCAAGACATTAGCATGATTAATTAGGTGCAAACCGAGGTAGGTACACTTGAATTAGTAAGCATTATGAATAATTACCATGCATATTTTTCTCTTTATGTGGCTGGGTTTCGTGATAAACAAAGCTTTAATTACGAGAAAACATCTGGGAATAATAGTGACCTTCATTAATCTCAAGCAAATTCCCTCAGCTCTACACTCTGATGCATAATTATTGCATTAATAATAGAGGCTGCACTGTATTAGTCCACTTGAGAAAATTCATACTATTGCCCTTTAGTAAGAAGAAAACTAAAAGTTATAACCTGCTGCACTGAGAAACACATGCTTTGTTTAAAAAGAGAAACGTTGATGAATGTACTAACTAGTGTTTTCCATATTCTAAAACATTTTTATTAAAAAAGAAGATTTACCATATTGCTTTATAAGACTTAGAATATAGCATGCCATATACTTTTTTGAGATTTAAATGGTGCTTTTTTGTCATTTTGGAACTTAACAACCCAATGCTGCATTCCATTTATTTCTCGGAAGCTGGAAATTCCGAGTTCCCAGTAAGAACTTTTAACTGGAATGCTCTCCCAGGTCAGAGTTCTGACTCAGAATCTAGGAGGAATCACAACAGCTCCAACTTCAGAATCCAATATGGCTGCTCAATGCATCAACAGAAGAGAAACAGTAGTAATATATTGTTTATTAGTAATTATTTTAGTCTGTCTCAATAAACTCAATGGAGCAAACAGTACTATCCAAACTCTATTTTTATGGGCATCATACTATGGTATTATCTTTGCAAAATACTGATTTTTTAATGTGTTTTCAGTCAATTGGTATTGCTAACAATGGACTTGTCCATCTTGGTTTTACATTCCCATCTCTGACATCCAACTTCTGAGGTAAATGGTACGCAGCCCCTAATAACTTTCATTATATGAGGACTGAACAGTTTATTCTTCAAATATTCTCCTTGAGTGAGCAGTGTCTTATGAAACAACATATTGGTGAGTAAATTTATTTTTGGGTGAGTAAATTCTTTACCAGATCACATATATGTACTCTAGACATCTGCCAGTTTTTCAGCAACTCTTCAAGTCCAAAACGTCAAGAAAGTGTGATAGATGAGAAGAGCAGAGGAAAGGGTGAAAGGTTTGTCTTCTCGCATTGACTCTGCCTCTTTGGCCTGACTTCACACAAACAGATCACCAACTATGAAAAGGAACAGAATCTAGAAGAGAGGATCAGTTTTCCCTGAGTCTAACCACTTACCCAGCAGAGCTCTCACACACACACACACACAAACACACACATACACACACACACACACACACACACACACACACACACACACACACACACACAATTCATGTCAGGGTTGTCAAAGTAACCTGATCCTAAGGCCTCCTGACATGCAGCAGTCCAGTCTGTGCTCTCTCTGCCCATACACTCTGGCTGCAAAACAAAGGAATTGCTTCCACATGTTTCTAAAGGCTGCAGTCTCAGGGAACAAATCTTCAGAACGGGACCCTCCTCTGCCAGGACACTTGCTCGCTTTCTCCCTCTCCTCAATACACACACAAATGCATACACATCAAAACTGCCATCTACTGTTGTCTTGCACTAAAAAAAAGGTTTTTTTTTTTTTTTTTTTTTTTTTTTTTTTTTTTTACAGTTCACCAACAGCTGATTCAGTTAACTGATTTATTTACATTAATATATGTATCATTAGTTCAACATACTCTGCATTTTAGCTATATAAGCGTAATAATACTTAGTAAAGTGAGTTATACCAACCATATTTTATCAGATTTATTCTGAGCTGTTTATAAAAGAATGCTAATTGACTTAATATCATTTTCAACTAGACCAAATATACTTGTGTGTATTTATATGCCACATAGTTTCATTCAAAATGAAACGTGATCTTAAAAAGTCACTTTAATAGGACTCACAACCATGATTTCATATTTTAAGGCAAACATTAAAACTGAACAAGGTCCCACTTGAATACTGATCACCATAATTATGACTTAAAATGAAAATGATAAAAAAAAGTGTAAATGTAATATAAAATTGCATCAATAAACAAAACTGTAAAGACAACCATAATTACCATCCATTAATTAACAACACCAACCATCGAGGCCCATATGTTTCTTAGGCCTGAAGAGTTAAATAGTTATGTATTAAAGCTTGTGTTCACTCCGCCCTAAAACACAAAGCAATAGATTCACAAACATGACCTAAACTGAAACTATGTAATTTCAACACTAATAGCCATCAAATTGAAATCTTAACCGTTTCAAACAGGTTTCCCCATTAACACCCCCATCTGCTATTGGTCAGCAAAAACATAGCCACATCCCAAAAGCACACCATTGGTTTGCCAAATGTTAAACATAGTCAAATAAAATATGATTTAGAATCAAAAATAGCTTGTTCCACATTGCTCAAAAAAGCATATATTTGTTTTGGTGGCCATATTAGCAGGTTACAATAGAAAACACAATGAAAATGATATAAAACTGTCACTATAATATTTTGCTAAATATCCTTTTATTAAGCGACATAAATTGTTGGTGTGAACTACTTTTTAGCCACTGTTTGACAGAAGATATGAATATAATCATTTGGCCATGCCTCCAACAAAGACAGAACCTGAAATGATTTTTTTCTTTTTTTTATGAACAAATCATTTTTTTGACCAATCAAGTAAACCCTGACAACTGAAAGTTTTTTGTTTTTTCTTTATATGTGGAATATTGCCGTCCTCTACTGGTGATTTGCACAAAGTGCACTACATAACACAAGCAACTATTCACACGAATAGAGCTAAAAAAAAAATACCTTCTAAACCCAATGGCCTCTCTTTATCTATAAACAGGACATACCTTTATAGAATATAATTCGGATATTTTGTTTTCAAAATTTATTGCAGTGTTGGTTTTGTATTAAATGTGATTTGCCCAAATAGTTCTCACGTATCATCAACCAACAGATTATAGGGATAGATTTTACACAAAGAGGCATTTTATATAGTAACCTTTTTAACATTGCATAGCAAGAGGAAATTAAAGATCAGCGTTTGTAATAATTTGAGAGAGGGATTACGTAATCGGCCACGCGACTACGTAACCGCCCACAAACAAACATGGCGAGCTACAGTCGTTGTTTACAGGTCTAGTTGTGAGAACGTATTTTAACATCCAGGTTAATTTTATTCAATGTCTTTATGCTGCCCAAAGACGGTGTCATAGACAGCGTCTACGCTCAAGACGAAAGGTCAGTTATTTTTATGCGTTAAGGATGTGCAGGTTCCCCACGCGTCCTGGAAAACCAACAGTTTTACAAAGCACAGCTGGGAAATTAACGTACTTCGGTGTCCTTTAAAATAATTAGCTACGTTATAGTTAAACTGTACAAAGCACGATCCACCACGAACTGTAACACATCCAAACAATGCAAGCAAACACCTGGGGTGGGATATTTCCAAACCAATTATATTTCTAATTTTCTCTATATTGTAATCATTATGATAACACTTGTAATGAGCGCTCTAATAAGCTTCTGCCTGGAATTAATTTAATGTTAACTAACTGTATGCTAGCTAACAAACTGTCAACTAGTTTGGGACTGCTATTTAATAGCATAGGCAGTTTATTCATCGGTATTATTCATATCCTTACAATTTGTGTGTATGTTAAATAAAGGGGACAGTACTTGTGTGTGTATCAACATTTTTTGTAATATATATATATATATATATATATATATATATATATATATATATATATATATATACACACACACACACACACACAAAATGTGTCAAATGTGTTTAAAAACTAAAAAAAAAAAGTAGACAGAAAAGACAGAAATCTAATGTTTATCTGTCAAAAAAAGGTACTATTTTAGCATTATACAAAGCATTATATAAGCTGTCATTCTATCAAATCTGTACACCTTCATTTTCTTAACAGATAGCCTTAGTGATCATGAAAAGACAGACGTGATGCTCTGTGTGGTCATATCCACGAGCGCATAAGTGGTGGAATACCACTGTACCTGAATTCATTACATAACAGTTCATCCAGAATTTTCGGGCCTCACAGGAGTCTTTTGATTACATCTGTTGTCGTCTCAGGCATGTACTTCAATGAAGGAACACCAATTTCCGTTTGTGTGTACCTGTGAATAAACGATGTGCCATTACCCATTGGAAGTTTGCCACTGGCAGTTGAGTACAGAAGTGTCTGTCAGGTTTTCAGGGTTGGAGTGAGCACTGTATTAAACTGTGTGCAGGACTTCTGCAGCACTGTAATTAATGTTCTTCTGCCTGTATAAAGTTCCCAGATCTAAGAAGTTAAAAGGAGATGGCAGATGTTTTTGAAAATCATTGGAACGTTCCACAATGTGTTAGTGCCATAGATGGAAGCCACATTCCAATAATAGCACCTGAAAAATACTCTTGTGACTATTTTAACAGGAAAGGGTGGCATTTCAATAGTACTGCAAGCAGTAGTGGATGGCAAAGGGCTTTTCTGGGATTTGTGTGCTGGCTATCCTGGGAGTGTACATGACGCATGGGTCCTAAGACAGTCTTATCTGTGGAACATGTTGAATGATGGACAATTGTTGAATCAAAACAAATTATGCATCTCTGGTTGTGATGTTGGATACTACCTGATTAAAGAGACTCAGACTATCCCTTACGAAACTGGTTGATGAAGCCATTTCCTGACACGGGCAAACTAACCCCACAACAGCAAAGGTTCAATCTCAGGTTGAGTAGTGCAAGGTCAGTTGTGGACTTGTTTTGGAAGGCTCAAGGCACGATGGAGGTGTCTCTTAAAAAGGAATGACTGTAAACTGGAACTGATCAAGAAGATGGTTTTGGCCTGCTGTGTGCTGCACAATATTTGAGGAGGAACACAGAGACCACTTCAGTGAAGACCTTTCAGCCATCCATGTGAACATGCAGCCTCTTGTTCAATCATTAACAGAGCAAGGACAACCAGAAGGGACGGATATACAAACAGCATTATTAGACTACTTTAACAGGCAGAACAGTTAAATTATTCAAGTAGCAGTGTCATTTTATTTCCTCCTCCTATTGTTTTTCCTTAATCCTTACTCCCTGTACTCCTTCCTAAGCTTTTTAAACTTGATTATGATTTGGTCGGTCGAGCGACTGAAGCCACCGTTCAGCATTTCTTGGCTTATCTCATCGTAAACTCTCTTCCTTCTTTTCGAGCTCTTCAGTTTCCCCTGGATCTCTGTGGAAGACCATATCGCGAGCAGCACGCTGGTTTCCTCTGAAGACCACTGCTGTGAGCTTTTATTTTCATTTTTATTTTCAGCAGGAAGGAATGCCCAACCAAATTTATTTGGTTTGTTAGGCAGTATTGTAAAACCTGACCTATTTTGTGACATGACTTAGGGATATCATTGGGGAGCCAAACTTGTTGACACAGAGGCGCACCATTAGGTGGCAGTATGTACTTGTCTACACAGTATGTGACCTAAAACGTTGCACATCATATAACAAAGATAAATGGTATACCTTTACATCTAGTTGGATATGACAGTGAAATTCTAGAAGACCTTTTAAACCTGAGGCACGATGCTTAACAGTGTTCATTCATTTCACATAGAGCACAAACTTCATGAGAGAAGACTACACTTGAAGCAACTTATTTGTTGTTGCTGACATGAGAGGGTGAAGTTGTAACAAAGTGTGGTATCACTTCTTTACAAAGCACTCTTATAACAAATTATATCTCTATGCACTTTAGTGACCAGTTTTAGTCATTTGTAATGAGCATTTGCATTTTGTTTAAATGCGTAAAGCCTTTGGATTTTGAAGGAGTTTGTAGCGCTCTTCAAAAGAAGCACCATCATATAGTTTCTGTTGTTGACACTATGGATGTTGACCTTTGTATGTTTAAAAGTGGATATCAAGTAACTTAGACCTTGTTTAGATGCATATGTTTTGGTTTTTATGTTTGCCTGTACGTTATGTTTTTTGTAAGTAAGAATGCTGTTCAAAGTATTGTTTCAGATTTAACCTCCAGTGACTGGCTGCTTATTTTGTATCATATTGCACAATTCATCATTGTATTTGTGCAGGACTACTGACAAAAAATATAGTACATACGCTTCTGCGTTACTGGATTCTTCTAATCGTCTTATTTCTAATTCATCTACTTTTTAAATACTGGATGATAGATGTCTGTGAGGTGTGGAGTCTTGGCTCCTTCTCATTTTGGCAGCGACTCCAGACTATAAGCAGGAGCCCAAATAAAGCAGCACTGAAATGAAAATCAATGCAGGAGGAAATGCTGCCTCTGCCAGAGGGAGGTATGCAAGGTCACAGGCCAGTATAATTTTTTCCAGATACAGTATCACAATATTTTCCAAGAGGGTCACGTTTAATCAAGATAAGCAGCATATAATCGGTTTCATAAAGAATTTGCTGTACATACAGTGGTAGGAGCCACAGAGAAGATTTAAGATTTAAATTTTGGGGTCGGTAACATTTCTTAATGTTTTAGAAAGATTATTTTATGCCAACCAAAGCTGCATTTATTTGATACAAAAACAGTAAAAATAGTAATAGTGAAAAATTATTAAAATATATTTTAAAACATAATTCATTCCTGATTTTTTTTTTTTTTTTTTTTTTTTTTACTTTGATGAATAGAACGATCAAAATAATATATCTGAAATGTACATTTTTCGATTTCAGATTTCAGTGTAATGGGTCCTTGCTGAATAAAAGAAGTAATTTATTTACCCTCCAAATAGCAAATTAGCTTACAGTTGACCATATAACAGTTTATTGAGGTATTTTTCTTCTTTTGCATTTTCCAACTTTTATTTTTTCACAACATGGAACACTTAGTGCCTTGCTGAAGTGATTTTTGTTGACATCCAATCAGCAACCTTCTTTTTTTTGTCCGCTGCTTTAATCTCTACATTATCTCTTGTAAAGGTGCATCATTGTAGCCTATACCTCTGACAGGGTTTGGATTTGTCAGGTGTCACCTCCTTAATGTGGAATTTTAGATGACACAACGTTGTAGACATTGACCTCGCCAGTGGTAGGATGTCACACACTCACCCAGGATGTAGACGGATATTGACAGAGGGTGAATGACAGTCTATAAGGCTGATATGAAGTAACATCCTGTCCCTGCTGACTTCTCTTCAGTTTGTCTGCCTCGTGTAGCTTATTAGCCAAGAGCAAGAGGGAGACAGAAGCACAGATGGCTAACTGTGATATATTTGAGCTACATGGCAGAGCCTGTCTTTAGTGTCCAGGGTCAACCATCTCTCAGTTTTTCCCCTCTATTTCTTCCCATTCCTTAATTGCATGAGTCCATATGGGAATTCTTGCAGGGTTCTCAATATCAGTCTATAACATTTTTGTTTTTGAATTAGAACCCTATTTTTTAATACATAAAATGTTTATATTTATTGTAATGTGTCATTGAACCACATGAATGGATAGTTGGTACTTAGAGTAGGAAAATCACATAAAACCACACCAACAAAGGTAACACTGCAGGAACAACAGCTGTTGGGGCACATATCTGGAGGACATATCTCATTCGCTTGCTCTTTTCCTCTATGCTTACCGCCGTCCATCTCCCCTGATTTCCTCTCCCTCATTCATCACTTCCTGATTTTATCTCTCTCTCTCTTTCCCTTGATCTCCTAGCCCTGTCCCTTCTGTTCCTTGTGATCTGGTTGTGCAGCAGCTGCGTTAAGCTGAAGTCTGTGGCTGATTTTCCAGGTGAAATGAGACAATTTTTCTAATAAATTGGCTGTGGCCATTATTTCTTGTTGCACGGATGTCGTTCCTGAGGCGGATTTGTTTCCAATAATAGAAATAAATAGTTTCAGAGCAATCAAATTCTATTTTATTCTTAAAATTCTTTAAGTTCATGTTTCTGTGCACTCTGGAGCAGCAAATCTACAAGGCTGATCTATTCCGCCTTTCATTTGTTGCCAATTCTTAGAAGTCAATGCATTTTTTAATCTTATTGTGAATGTTCTTCTATTTTTTTTTTTTTTTTTTTATCAAAATGTCATTCCTTGATCTACTGGTGAAACGACAGGCTTCCCTCTTCCCTCCCTCTGCATCCAATCATTTTGTATGCATAAACTCCGCCCCTTTCTTACAATTGACTACAAGCTTGCATGCAGTTCTGGCTCCATCCTATCAACAAGTCCCACCTTACATTTTTTTTTTCTTTTCCAATAATCTGTTTCATTTTGAGGTATGTCACAATATGGAAGAAAATATCTGTTGCTACTGTTACACTGTGACTTTATATGCAGTAAGATTATATGCTGATCTTGTCATTATGTATGTCCCTTTATGTCTGTCTGTTTTCTATGGAACACAAAAGATTTATTTATTTTTATTTTGTTTTTAATGTCTGTATGTTTTGCCCATAATGTCAAAGTTAGAGGTGTTTAGAAGAGGTTTGGACCCCAACATTCTTCAAAATATCTTCTTTTGTGATGCACAGAGGACAAAAATCATACAGGCTTGAAATGACATGAGGGTGAGTAAATAATGACAGAATTTCCCAATTTTGGGTTAATGAGTAAAAAACTATTTAAAGATTACAGATTATATAAGGCATTTGAATTCCTTTCTAATGCATTATATAGAAATCTTCACAGAATATGCTGCCAAATTATCTCCTTCAGAAAATCTATTCTGATGTGAACTGACCGTGTGCTGTTGTTGTGGGGGATGTGCAAAATGTAACATGATCCTGTAGGCTGAGAATGCATGGAGGTGAACAGGAAGCTGCATCAAACGCACATGCATTCAACACTTCTCACGCTGTGTCCCCAAAGTGTGACCAGTGAATGGACAATGAGATAGCAAAAGACACAAATATGCTTATTGAACAATCTCAGACCGGACAGGTGAGGGTGTCAGGTACCTCTCAAAGAGGACAGCAAGCCACCCCTCCCACATATACTGTTTATAATGTCCTATATACTGCATTATACAGCTGCCCTAAATGTAGCAAGGTCTGACCTGTGTTCTTACAGCACTTCACATGGTGGACATTTATCATGTATACAGCAAGAACCAAAGAGAAGGGGGTTTTATAATTTATGACTGACATGGCTCAGACAGCCATTAGTCGCACATAATGAATGGATTCACTCTGGCAGTGTGACACAGTACTGGGTCTTCAAATTGAGCCGTGATGTTCAGACAGATTGGAACTGTCACACACAAACTCAATTCTTCCTGCCTGGAAAGCTGTCAACTGTGCCATAAATTTTTAGGGTGAACGACCAGAGCTGTCCATGCAAAAGAAATCACTAGACAGATGTTTTTCCCCATCTTAACACAGAAAATGTGACAGTAACCCTGTCATTCAATTAGTTGTGTTTCACAGGTGTCCTTTGGATTTTTTCATCATTTACTGTGTGACCTAATAATGAGGCAGCATGAGGGAGGACAGCAGGTTATAAACTTACTCAGATAAAATGGCTTGTGTTACCATTGGCTGCTCCTGTTTTATTTGTGTAATATGCATCTTGGCCTTGGTCCAGCAGTGCAATGTGTGTGGCGGCAGCAGGATTATGAGCACATCCAGAACTCATTACCTGCCAGCTTCCGTAACACTAGAGACCATTTAATGAAGTTGGGGCAGCCGTTACGGAATGACATGGTTTCGATATGCAGTAGGAAACCAACCAACTGCAAAATTGCCACACATGTGCCATTACTGCTTTGAGAAATATTAGGTTTATCAATGAAAATAAAATGCTTATTTAAAATCTCTTTGGATTTGAGTGGCTCTTTTCTCTCTCTCCTGTTGCAGAAGCTTCATGTTTTCTCATCTAGGGACTCCGAGCCTCTCTTCATGTCAATCTGATGTCATGCTGTCATAAAAATGGATGACCGGGACACAGAAATGTTGAAGCCGCATATATTGTGTCACTGTAGACCTAATCTTAAATGTGCATACCTTAAAAATGGCTTCATGCCCAAGGAGAGATATGAAATCTATATTTTCCCCCTTTAAATAACATACATATTTCTCCCCCCCACCCCCAATATGTACAGTGTGGTTCAAAAATGTTTAAAATCCAGTAGTAAAAATGCGACATTTTTTGAATTTTATAATTTTTTTTATTCAATTCAGTTTTTTATTTGTAGAGCAATTTGAATTTGAATTGAGAAGTATTTGTATTAATGACACTCAAGCTGCATGAACTTCAAATTTAGTGTAAAATCTAGCATAATTTACGACCCTACTCTTATAATAATGTAAAGGGCATGACAAACAACAGTGGTTTTTGTACATACAGCACTGGTCAAGCAAATAACACTCTAAAGTGTGGTTAAAAAAATTCAGGTAGTTTCACTTGGTTGTGGTTGTAGGGTTGTTTTTTTATATGGTTGTTTCTGTGAACAGAACAGTATTTATCACTCCATATTGACAGTATATCTGTGTTCAAGACCAACAAAATAGTTCTGCAGTTCTGTCTGTAGCTGCAGAGAAAAAAATATAGGAGAAGAGAAAAGCAGTGCAGACCTGTCAATGCTTTGATGTTTTATATATATACTACTGTATGAATCATATATATATATATATAAGATTCACGCAGTAGTTTTAGATATAGATGTTTTTAGTCTCATGAGATGCATCTCTAGTTTGAACTGATGTTCCATAAGACTTCAAACAGAGATTACATTTAACATTTAGACCGACACTACTTCCATGATCTTTCTGGGTTGCATTCCCTTCATGTGACATTCCTATCAATAAAAATGGGTTATCAATGCTGCTTTGGCATTTAAAATGATTTTTGCTTATGTAAGTTGGCAGAGCTCAATCTCTCTTACTGTATTTACTACTGCGCTCATACTGTAATATGAGCACAGAATGTTTACTCAAAATTGAAGCAATACATTTTCGTCATAATCTCATCAAAGGTTGCCAGGATCTTAGTCCTGTGTTCAGTTAGCTGACTGCAGTGATGTGGTTATGTGTTAGGTATAATAATCTCTGTATTAAGCAAAAGCGTATGATGTTATATGAATTCCATGTCATATTTGCTTTTCAAAAGTGCAAAACAGCACAATGTTAGGGTGTTAAGTATGGGTGGTAGTGAAAGTGTTACTATGCATTTGCTAATTTTTTTTTTTTGTTTGTTTGTTTGTTTGTTTTTCTGCATGATGTTAAAAGTGGTACATTTTTTGTTAAGGGTAAGGTATTGTTTGTTTGTTTGTTTGTTTTTTGTTTGGTTGGTAGGTTGTTTTTTAAGTCTAACAGTATCTTTTAAATGTAAACAGTAATATTGTTAAATATTATAAAATTTAAAATAATGGTTTTCTATTTTAGAATACTTTAAAATATAATTTATTTAAAAAGAATAAAAATTTAAAAAGAAGAGCATTTATTCAAAATAGAAATCTTTTCTAACAGCTTTGCATTTTTTTCTATTCAGCTTTGCATCACAGAAATAAATTATATTTGAAAATATATAAGTGAAAATATATTTAAAATGCTTGAAAACCCCTTTTCTTCTTTGACCCATATACAGGTCCTTCTCAAAAAATTAGCATATTGTGAAAAAGTTCATTATTTTCCATAATGTAATGATAAAAATTAAACTTTCATATATTTTAGATTCATTGCACACCAACTGAAATATTTCAGGTCTTTTATTGTTTTAATACTGATGATTTTGGCATACAGCTCATGAAAACCCAAAATTCCTATCTCAAAAAATTAGCATATTTCATCCGACCAATAAAAGAAAAGTTGTTTTTAATACAAAAAAAGTCAACCTTCAAATAATTATGTTCAGTTATGCACTCAATACTTGGTCGGGAATCCTTTTGCAGAAATGACTGCTTCAATGCGGCGTGGCATGGAGGCAATCAGCCTGTGGCACTGCTGAGGTGTTATGGAGGCCCAGGATGCTTCGATAGCGGCCTTAAGCTCATCCAGAGTGTTGGGTCTTGCGTCTCTCAACTTTCTCTTCACAATATCCCACAGATTCTCTATGGGGTTCAGGTCAGGAGAGTTGGCAGGCCAATTGAGCACAGTAATACCATGGTCAGTAAACCATTTACCAGTGGTTTTGGCACTGTGAGCAGGTGCCAGGTCGTGCTGAAAAACTAAATCTTCATCTCCATAAAGCTTTTCAGCAGATGGAAGCATGAAGTGCTCCAAAATCTCCTGATAGCTAGCTGCATTGACCCTGCCCTTGATAAAACACAGTGGACCAACACCAGCAGCTGACATGGCACCCCAGACCATCACTGACTGTGGGTACTTGACACTGGACTTCAGGCATTTTGGCATTTCCTTCTCCCCAGTCTTCCTCCAGACTCTGGCACCTTGATTTCCGAATGACATGCAAAAATTTGCTTTAATCCGAAAAAAGTACTTTGGACCACTGAGCAACAGTCCAATGCTGCTTCTCTGTAGCCCATTTCCTGCACACGCCTGTGCACGGTGGCTCTGGATGTTTCTACTCCAGACTCAGTCCACTGCTTCCGCAGGTCCCCCAAGGTCTGGAATCGGTCCTTCTCCACAATCTTCCTCAGGGTCCGGTCACCTCTTCTCGTTGTGCAGCGTTTTTTGCCACACTTTTTCCTTCCCACAGACTTCCCACTGAGGTGCCTTGATACAGCACTCTGGGAACAGCCTATTCGTTCAGAAATTTCTTTCTGTGTCTTACCCTCTCGCTTGAGGGTGTCAATGATGGCCTTCTGGATAGCAGTCAGGTCGGCAGTCTTACCCATGATTGCGGTTTTGAGTAATGAACCAGGCTGGGAGTTTTTAAAAGCCTCAGGAATCTTTTGCAGGTGTTTAGAGTTAATTAGTTGATTTAGATGATTAGGTTAATAGCTCGTTTAGAGAACCTTTTCATGATATGCTAATTTTTTGAGATAGGAATTTTGGGTTTTCATGAGCTGTATGCCAAAATCATCAGTATTAAAACAATAAAAGACCTGAAATATTTCAGTTGGTGTGCAATGAATCTAAAATATATGAAAGTTTAATTTTTATCATTACATTATGGAAAATAATGAACTTTTTCACAATATGCTAATTTTTTGAGAAGGACCTGTATATAACATAATGTTGGAAGAAACACTCAGAACAAATGAGCAACTGCATAGTAATGCTTTATTTATTTATTTATTTCGAAAGTGACATTTAAAATCTACTCTAAACTCCATCACCATCATTTTAAAATAGAATGATGCTTCCTTGCTATACAGCACAAAATCTTGTGTAGGTTAGCTGTGTGACTGGTGCAGTGAAATGCTGTGCATTCACAGCTGGACGGATACACCAAATCAGATCAGTCATATGTTATCTCCAGTGGCATAATTATGTTGTGTTATTATGGCAAGACTCCCAAGGAAACCTGAAGATGCAGCATATGTCATAGGTTATGTAAATATATACCTGTCAGCACAGGTATACCCCCACACTCTTGCTTTACTCATTTTCCCTAAACACACCCTCTCACTTGCCAACTTGGAGATGTCAAATAGTTCTTTGACCTCACTTTTGTGAGTAAGTTCAGTGATTAGTGCTGTTCTCCAGGGAGTTCAACATAGATGACAGTCTCCTTGTGTGTGACAGTAGAGGAGTCTGTCTTCCAGTTCCAGGCCAAGCTCAGGCTGTGGTCTGGTGCTTCAGCTTTTACAAAGCTTCATTATTGACTTCATTTGAACTTATATTTCCCATGTCTGCTTCCTAGAGTTGTTACAGTTTTATTAGGGCCAGAGCACGGATGGTGTGAGGACCCTATTGGAATTGCTCCATTTATTATTATTATTAGGGCCTGAGCACCAATGGTGCGAGTTTCTTCTTCTCCAAAATGAATCGCATTTTTTAGGGCCTAAACATGCTCGAAATCTCATGAAACTTTGCATACATGTCAGAAGTGATGAAAAGTTACGTCTGATAGGTTTCAGAAGTGGGTGTGGCGAAATGGCTCGATAAAGCTACATACACTTTCAACAAAGTGTCCCTGGAGTTACGTTTTACGTACATTTACAAAATTCAGCAGACTCATGTAACATGCGAATACCTACAAAAACATCTCTTGGAGCAAAATTCAACAGGAAGTCCGTTAATTTGAATTTTCTTGACAAATTTTGTGCCGTTTTGGCCATTTTCAGGTGTTGTATTCTAATGAACTCCTCCTAGAAATTTAATCAAATTTGGTCAGTGTAATCCAAAGCCCTGTGTGATGTTAACTTGCGAAGATCTTTAGTTTTCATTGAAGGGCGTGTCCGTGGTGGCCTGAAAAATTTCCAATGTTTTGCCATGAAACAGGAAGTTGCTATACCTCAAATAATGTCTGATCTACCCCAAACTTCACATGTTTGAGAACAGTCGTGTCCTGAACTCATGCCCATATTCAGTTATAGTCATAGCGCCACCTGCTGGCAACAGGAAGTGGCATGTTTTATGCTGTAGCTAAGTCCTACTAGAGATTTAATGACTTCAACATTATATTTAATCTAAATGCCTTGGCAATGTTAAATTGTGAAGATCTTGAGTTTTCGTTGAAGGGTGTGTCCATGTCGCCCTAACAAAGTTTGATCCTTCACCATGGAAAAGGAAGTTGTTGTAAATTAGCCATACAATGTCCGATCTGCCCCAAAGTTCACATGTTTGATAAGAGTCCTGCCCTCAACGCGTCTAAAGGCCAATATTCAGGTAACATGAAATGACTTGTTTTACAGTAACGTAGACATGCAATCTCTGATCTCCCCCAAACTTCCAATGTTTGGTAAGAGTCCTGGCCTGAAGATGCCTACATGACAATATTCAGTTACAATCATAGCGCCACCTGTTGGCAACAGGAAATGTCATGTTTTACACTAACTCAAACATACAATGTCCAATCTGCATCAAACTTCACATTTTTGATAAAAAGCCTGGACTGAAGACATCTACATATTCTGTTATAGTCATAGCACCACCAGCTGGCAACAGGAAGTTTGGCATATATAAATTACTTTAACCAGTTCCTTCTATATTTACCACTATAAATGGATATTGCCCACAGTTCACTTTTCCTGAGGCCACTGGGTGAAGGTGGTTCCAGGTGCAAGGGGCCCTTTCAATGCTGCTTGCAGCTTTAATAGTTATATTAAATTCTTAATTTAATTTTATTTTCATTTTTTCAGGTTTCACTCCATAATTGTTAGTGTTCTTTTAGTTTAGTTTATATAATTTTCATTTTAGTTTTAGTATTCTTGGGCTACCAGAGGTAATGCGCTAACCGGTATCATTTAAAAAAAAAAGCACAATTTATTGTTATTGCATCTAAGAGCATTTTTATGTTTAATGTAGACGTTATATAATTTATCATGTAATAAGAGACTGAAGCATTTTTAAGTTATTTTAGTTACTTTTGAAAATGCATTTTAGTTTTTAGATTTTTTACATTTTATTTTGGTTAAATTCATTTCGTGTTCGTTTTTAACACTACTGCTTCTTCATTGCATCCTACCTACAGTCACTTCTCTAAAATTTTGTGGGCAAAAAAAAGGTCCATTGTCTATTGTAAATAGTGTAGCGATGTATAAACACGGCTCACATACAAGTCACATTCAAACCAAGCAGCTTTCTGTTGGTCAGCGCACCGAATTTATATGACCATCTTAAAAATGAGCGAAATTTCACGAGGAAAGTTTTTGCACTCACACTCACTCTGATTCCTGGCTGGATCTCACCCTTGAAATTTCTCAGAGCAACAGTAAATGAGACCACACATTAACTGGAAGCCTAAGTTATGTCATGTCAATTAATTGTAAGTATTAAACTTGCACCCTGATTGTGCTATGGATGTGAACATGAAGCTATGCTATTTAGACTTAAGATGAAAGAGAGACCTGAGCTGTATCTGGGGACAGGAATATCATAGAGATGGGCTCGAGCTCTTTTGGTCAGTGTTGTAAAATGTATACTACTCCAAGCAGCTAAGCAACAGCAATGCCCTGCAATTACCCAAAAGTGTTAAACATTGTGGTGAATTTTGCACAGGCAAGCATCACTCACATTTTTTTTCCCTCAGTACTGCTGGTAATTAGTCTTGGGAAAGATTCCAATTAGTAGAAGGGAATTTGAAAAGATAACAAACAATGTCCTGTGGCTTGATCCTCATTCGGCCCCCAGGTGGTTTGGTTTCTGCACGTCTAACTGTGTTTCTAATAGAAAAGCATCTACAGTAGTTTATGTATACATATAGCGCTGGAGGAGATGAATCCATAATGCACATAAAAGCTTTCACACATATTGATCTGTTCTCCTTGAGTCTAAACTGGGCTCTTATGGAGCTAAAGAGAGAAACATTGTAACTGAGACAAACGGCTGGGTTAAAAGTTTCCAGGTGATTTTCAAGTCGATCTTATTGTTTTTTTTATCTTTACAATTGTAAAAGTCTCAAATGAAATTTAACAAACTATATTTCTTCTGGATTAAGCATTATACAGGTATGAGAGATATATCCTCTGTAAAAAGTATCTTGTTCAATTTATGTAAGGTGTGGTTACAAGAAAGTCACCATAAAAAATGGCAATGTTTCAGGAATTACGGGGTGGCATATTGGTACCTGTTTATATTATAATAACCGTATATTTCATAAACAGATTGAATGTTAATATGCCAATCAACTTGAACATCCAAAATCTGCTTTTTACCTTAAAAGGGACTGATTAGAGTTCATTAGTGAGTTCGTTAGTGCCCTGTCCATAAAAACAATACTAATGCATAGACAATGCATAGGGTCAAAAAAGCCAAAATACAAAGACAAAATGTCAGCGTAACACACATAACACTAAAATAATGCAATAAACATGAACTAAATGACAGAAAATGTTATATAAAACACTTGATTCAAAAATGAGAAGAAACTAAATTATTTATATAAAATGTCATATAACAATTAATGCAGGAGGTTCACAGACAGAGAGTTCTGCACTGTTATTTGAATGGCTTTTTTTCATTCAGGTCTTCTATCGTGGTATATTTGATTTCAGATTTAGCCAGCCTCAAACAACAAAAATGGTGTGGTTAGTTGCTGTATATGTCAGTCAGACATACTCTTCCTGTCTAAGTAGGCTTTGGCCAGAATAAGCTGTAAAGTGGACGATTTTACACCTATTCTTAGTCTGGCTCGCAAGACTAAGGTCCTTCATTGCAGTTATACTGGCTAACAAATCACTGCACAGCACCCTGTTTGGAGCCCTGTGGTATTTAATGGTACTAGCTGGGTTTTGTTGGATGCATGAGAGCCTCTCAAAGTCTTCATTACCCAGTGTTTAGTGGGGAGACAGTGGACAGTGGACATTTTTATAAGCAGACCATGTGTATAGATAAAACCCACACCTACAGGCTTAATGGTGTCCATTATGGAGTTAGATGTTTTCCAGACTCTGCCAGTCTTTATTATCCTTATTAATTTTATTGTTAAAAAAATCTGGACAGATCAAAAAGCATTAAAACAACATAATCAATCACAATAAGATAACAATAGGGTCAGAGGACAAACACAGGCTACAGGCTTCCTTGAAGACAAACGAGTAAAGGACATGTAACCTTGGAGCTTTCAATGCAGTTGTTGTGTGTGGATGAGATTCCCCATGAGGAGAACTCATTTGGGTGGAACCTAACAGTCTTCAACAGGAAGTGTGTGTGTGTGTGTGTGTGTGTGTGTGTGTGTGTGTGTGTGTGTGTGTGTGCGTGCGTGCGTGCCTGCGTGAGTGTCAGCGCACTGAACTTTAAGTGTGTGTGTGTGTGTGTGTGTGTGTGTGTGTGTGTGTGTGTGTGTGTGTGTGTGTGTGTGTGTGTGTGTGTGTGTGTTGTATCTCTGAACTGTTGAATGTGGTTGTGTTTGTGTGTGTTGGGTGTGGTTATAGTGCATTACTATTGCAGGTCTAATCAGAGAGCCCTGCTGCTCTCTGATGTCTTATTAACAGTCCTTCTGACTCCCGGTGCATCACGGGAACTTGGGCATCTCAGGGACTATATTTTCCCATCACCCTACCCCAGGGCTAACTTGCCCACCTGCTCCAGATACTCAATGTGAACACAGACTCCTTGCAGTCATGTGTATACACACACACACACACACACACACACACAAGTCAATCTTTTTTATGTTCAGGTCTTAAGCCACAACTAATCAAATTGTAACAAAAGTATTATATTATATTATATTATATTATATTATATTATATTATATTATATTATATTATATTATATTATATTATATTATATTATATTATATTATATTATACTATACAAAATAATATTCTACTTAAAGGGATAGTTCACCCAAAAATGACGAAAATTATTTTATATGTATTTTTTTCTTTTATTTATTTATTTTATTTATTTATTATTTTTACAGGTTTTTCTGTTTATGTGACATTACACTTTTCCATAAACGGAAACAATGATTTTATGGCTTTAATATTTTATTCAATATGTTACATAAATTTGAAAGAAATCAATATTTTTATTCAGCAAGTATGCATTTAAAATTGAAGACATTTACTTTTGAACATTCTGTTCATCACAGAATCCTGAAAAAAAAAATATCACAGTTTCCACAAACATATAATGGTGCACAATTGTTTTCAGCATTGATAATAACAATAAGAAATGTTTCTGGAGCAGCAAATCAGCTTATTAGAATGATTTCTGAAGGATCATGTGACACTGAAGACTGGAGTAATGATGCTGAAAATTCAGCTTTGCCATTACAAGAATAAATTACATTTTGAAATATAAATTTTAAATATGCAAACATTTAGTTAAAATTTCAATGATATTTCACAATATTGTTTTTTTTTTTTTTTTTAGATCAAATAAATGCAGCCTTGGTGCGACTTCTAACATTTACATTTTACAGACCCTTATCTTTTGCAATGTAGTGTAAATATACATATAGATGTATTTTTGCTCTTTTTTTTTTCCTTTTGATTTTAGTGCCAAATGTGACCTTGACTGTTCTGGACAAGTTTGTTGAGATTCACCCATAATAGGTAACATACTGAGCCATCCCTCTGTCCTCAGCAGAGCTGCTTTGCAGCTAGCAGTGTCTTTTATATAGCTCATTTATTTCTTGGTATATTTCATCAATTATATCACTTTCCTCACATTGTTTCTGAGATTAAGGTTATCAATCATTCCTCACTGGCAAGGCACCAATTAAAACTGCCAATCAATTATCATAGTTTAGATCTCATTATATTCCCCAGACACTCCAAAGAGCGCTGCCTCAGACAGTCTGGAATCACTGTTTTAATGAGGAGAAATGTGCAAAGTCGCATTTCTCTCTTCTTCTCAAACCCCCCTCAGTTCAGAATCTGGAGCAGTTGTATATGAACGGATATAACATCTCTCAGCTCAGAGAAACATACCTGGAAAAAGAGGACAAAAATACCCTGCACCAAATGATGAAAAGATATAGACAGACAGACTGAGTGATTCTGACTTAGAAAGGTTCTTCTAATGTAGGTGCCTTTACTGATGTTATACTTGTTTATTTAAGAATTAGGACTGACATGTAGTTTAATCCACAGTGTGCACTTCTTAGGATTTATTTAAGATTTATTTAAATATCTGCTTAGGGTAACTTGTGGCCCAGCGATGGTGTTTTATCATATTTTTGCATAATTTTTGTGAAATTCCATTTCCACATTAGACTTCATTTAGAAAAAGCAAAAACGCATCTGATAAAAAGTCTAAACAACCTGTTTGGAACCTCCTCAGAGGAAAAGCGTGTGTTTTGTGTGCTTTCTTCAATTTGCAAGTCAGTACTGGAGGCACTTCATGCCGATGAGCAGATGGATTGTCCCACACCTCGCAGCCAATTCTGTCTGCCAGAGACAATCACAGACACAACGCTGAACACACACTCCAACCAAATCCGATCACGACATTGATCTCAGACAAGAACAAGAAGAATGCCTAAATGCACACTAATAAATACTACCTATTTACAATAAACCGACAAACCAATATAAAAGTAAATATATGATATAGTATACAATTTTTGCTATTGTTCTAGCTAACAAAATTTCCTGAATTTTGATTGCAGGGACATTTTCATCATGAGTACATTGCTTTAATAAGTAGAACCTTAAACATCATTTAGTCCCCCTTATGTCGTTCCAAACCTGTTTGACTTTGTTTCTTCTGTGAATCACAAAATAAGATATTTTGAAGAATGTTGATAACTAAACCACTGGATACCATTGACTTCCATTGTACTCTATGGACAGAAGATCTTCAGTTACGTTTGAAGAAAGCCGTACAGTTTTGGAACAACATGAGAACTGTCCCTTTAAGGTTACCATAACGGGGGTGCCATTCATATTAAAATGATTGTCAAAACACAACCTTTACATGACATTAGCCAAGATTTTTGAAGTGTTCCCCAGTAGGTGGACAAAAGCTGTTAAGTTGAGATAAAAGAAATGAGTGTATATAATATAATATTTTTAGGATATTACGTTGCTTCTTGCACATTTTGTGACACTTTTTAAACATGAAATATCTAGTGAGTGCCACTAAATGGATGTTCAGTTTTATATAAAACAGATGAACATGAATCTGGGGTAATATCTATATAGTATATACATTTTATAACGGCGGTTGTTGTACTGTACGTATTGTGGCATTTGGGAAATTAAATGTCCATTGAGAGGTGCTAAAATGTCTCATATGAAAATAAAAAAACACCTATACTAAACCCTAACGATAATTAACAAAAGCAAAATGTATGATAAAACACATTTGCAGAAGCAACCATGCCATTTTTATTTGCTTCTACAAGTATTTGTGTTTCATGAGACTCGTACTCAAGTTCGCTACATCATAAATTGAGTGTTGTACCAGGTGAGCTACCAAGTAAGTTTACTATGTGAGAAGTAAAAGTGTTGTGATGCAAACGCTAAAATGTATTAGTTTACAAATGATGCACTATAATACAAGTTTTTTGAAGTCTTACCATAGTGTTGTAAGAGAAACTGCACAAAAATAAGCATTTATTAATCAATAATCTGTCCTTGTGATCACAAATTGTGTGAAAAGGAATGAAATGTGTTGTTGTTTAACTGACACTAGTGTTCATTTCAGCCGGAATCGGCAGTGAACTGTATGTGAAGGTAAAATGTAGGCAGATGCATGTATTTTCAATAAGCCTTAGCCTACACAATACAGAAACAAATACTAACCCTAAACCTAACCTTATCCTTAGTTTAGTGTTGCTAGCACATCCTGATAGATACAGCATTATTGCTGTCATGATCGCATCCTTTTTTTTTTTTTTTGTTTTTTTTTTTTTGAAGAGGGGACTGCTGGCTGTAAATAAAAAAATAAATAAAGATAAAGCAAATTAATTCACGGAATTTGGATGGTGTGTGGTGAATTCAGTGGATGTAGCTTAAACAGGTTATTGTTATGAGTTATTGTTGAACCTACAGTATGCTCACATAATAATAATAAGCTTCAATGGAATATCAGTATGCTGACTTTATCACCCTTATGTTAACTTCCCACTAAACAGTAAGCATAGTTTATTTCTAAACTCCTTCGCTGATCTGTGGGATGTAGCCTACATCCTGAAATGCAAGCGTAGCTAAAATAAGATAACGCTCCTCGATTTGAAAAATTCTGGCATAAATGTGCTGTTTTTATCCAAGCAGGTGAAATGTAATCAATCTCTTTTCTGGTCCTGATTTTAAGGCCAGCTTGGCCTGTTTTTTACATCCCGCAGGTAAGCATTTCCACTCCTGGAAGAAAAGAGATGGTTCTCACTCAGGAGGTTGGCACCCACCCTACAAAACACACTGTAATAGAAATGACTTGAAAGATGATTAAATGTTGTTCAAGGCAAGTAAATACATTCTTGGCTTTTAAGCACAATAGAGATGATCAGCGAGATTTGCTCAAATGTGCAGTATTCAGCCAGAGCAAACTGTATCCCATAATCTAATGCATTTAAAAATTGACATTTATATTAAATTTGTGTAGTACTTTTCACAATACACATCAAGTATCTTTACAGAAAATGCAATTTCAATGTTACAATCAAATTTCGCCTAACATAGCATACGTAATTATACGTAGCAAGGTTTTTGTTTGTTTGTTTGCTTGTTTTGTTTTTAGAATAAATAAAATGAAAACAAGCAGACACCCTATTAAAGTGAAGGCCTGTTGTGTTCAAATAAACCTTTAAATTGAATGTTTAAATGAATTTTAATGCATCTGTTCAGACTGACACAAACATCTGCATACCGTCAGGTGTTGAGGCGAAAGGTGTTCTAATCTCATTTCCACTGCACTGTGAAGGCAACTTTACAACCAAAAAAGTTTTGTGTCACTGCTGTTAAAAAAAAAACTATAACTTTGTTCATAGTTTTTCCGCTAGGCGATAACAAAAAAAATCTGGAACCAGTCCTATGGTCTATGGACTTTATAACTTCCTTTCTTAATTTTGAATTTGCTTATTCTTCAGCCCATTTGCCGCTTTTATACAAAAATCTGACTTAATTTTCATGCTGAACATTTGTGCTGGTTTAAACAGACATTTAAAGAAGAAATACTGATGCTTATTTATTTAACTTTTCTCACTCTCTTTTTCTCTTTTTTTCTCTTTTCTACATCTCTCACCCCCTACCTTGTTAATCGACCCATATAGTTACTAGAATCAATCGGCAGCCCATAGAGGCAAGAAAAAAAAAGATTCTAAAAATCAGCTCTTGATTCTGATCATGAGGAGTAGGAAGAGAGATGGATTAGGGGAAAGGCGGTGCAAAACAGGAAGGATATATGGGCATTATGGACACTAATGTTGATTGCTTTGCCGAAATGATATATTTATCGGCTCATATACTTTGCTTGCTCAGCTCTACCCGTTAAGAGATTTTAAATTCATTACAGATTCAATTCGACGCACGTTGGCTGCAGTAACAGAGAGACAAAGTTGTGTGGCTGAGAATGATGAGAGGATGAATCAGCACATTGTGTGACGTCCTCTGGAGTGGCGCTGTGTGATGATGAGAGGGATCAGATCTCAGATTTAAGTCAACACTGAACAGCCTGAGCCAAGGGGAGCACACTCAAGGGAGGCACCTCAAAGTAATTAAAAATCAGAGCCAGAGATGTGTGTGTGACTTTAGATGTGTGTGTGAGAGAGAGAGAGGGAGAGAGAGGAGAGGGGAAGAAAGACAGAGAGAGAAAGCTCATTCTGATTCTTACGTTCACTAAGGGAGTTTTGGGTAAAAGCAGAGGTGGGCAGTGGTTTGTCTAGAAACCAAATCACAATGGTCTAGTTTTCCAGAGGGTCTAATAAGGCAGTAATACAGACAATTCTGGGTTATTTCCAACCTAATGTCCATGTACCACATCCGTGTTTTGCTGTCGATTAGCACTGGCAATAATATCGACTTGTCCCTGCGAATGAACAAACAGGAAACATGTTTACAGGAATACACTTATGGAAGCTTAGCATGGAAATGGGCAGTAACTCAAAAAAACACTTAAAATTTGCAGCTATAACATTACTGTATCATACTAGTAAACAATAATATTTAATAGTTAAGTGTAAGTACCATCACTAGAGGGAATTGCAAAATAATGATTGTTTGTGCACAGGTTTCCCAAACGAAGCTCCCCCATCTACCATTGATTTATGTGTAACGTACATATCTAGCTAATTTTATTACATTACCTTTTAAATTCATACACTTATTTCGACCTTGCACTTCTCTTCAAGTGAAAAAGATGCTCCATAAGAAACTCCTTCTCTTTTTTGATTAGGGCTTGCGGCATTTTGATAAATGCAATTTTGAAAAAATTTTTGGAGAATCATCACTTGCTCAACAATGGATCCTATGCAGTGAATGGGTGCCATCAGAATGAGAATTCAAACAGATGAATAAAATCACAATAATTCACAAGTAGCATCTTGTGAATTTTGTTCACATCAAAAAGTTTGTGCTATATTTTGGTGTATTCTAAAACATATAAAATGCTAATATTTCATTGTAGTAGGTGGTTTTTGGAGGCATGAAATGGACTTTATTTTTCCCTTTGACATTCACATTCATGCTTTTCAACCCAGCCAACCTGATTTATCCTTATGAAGTATATATCATTATATAGTATTATATAATATTTTCTTTATAAGTATATATATTGTAAACATGTTTCTCCTTTGTGCACACTGAGGGAGAATGAACATGCTATATATATGCATTTCAGAATATTATGAACTCCTGACAACCCCCGCGGCACAGTCAGCTCGGTTTCACAGCCACGCCAGTGATTCAGCTCATCTGATGTTCATCTAATGCTGTGCACTCAGGAAGTACAACGCTCATACAGAATCAATCATTCACTCTGATTCAGATCGGCCAATGAAAGAGCACCGTGAGTCAGAGTCTCTATGCATTATGCACGTTTCACTCTGCAGACAGAACGAGCAGCTGCATGTTTGATGAGTGAACGGTTACTCGTGATAAATTTTGTAAGATAGCACTGGCTCCCTGATCTGTTTATTTAACAGGAAGCTGTAGTGAGTGCATGAAAGTCTACAGGGAATATGGGGAGATGGATTTGTACAACAGACGGCAGTTGAGTGGTATATATGTAGTGAGCTTGTGTAAAGATAAGGTTCATTAATCTGATGTATGATATCTATCTCAGACCCCTGACTGAGAGTAATAATAGAGTGAGAGAGGACAGAGACTGGCAAGAAGTGCCAATAAAACTATATATACAGTGTATGAATTCATAAGATTTTAAAGCAGTCATTTATGGTAACGCTTCACAATAAGACTTCATTTATTAACATTATAACAGTGGGTTACTTTGGAAATGTAGGCTAATTGGTTACAGATTACAAGTTATCCTATTTAAAATGTAATAAGTAGTGTAACTATTTCAATTACTTTATTAAATTAATGTTACTGATTATATTTGATTACTTCTCTAAATTTTCTAACAAATGTTTTCAACTGGTAATCATTTTGAAACATTTAATAAACCAGGCAGGGTTGATTACTGATTACGGTCAGTCTTTTAGAATCTTTGAATTAAGTTAATAGTTTAATTTTAATTAAGACTATAATCTAATTTTAAAGCACATCCACCACAAAATCAGACTTTAGAACCTCTTTTTACTTTGAGATTGTACTGAGGTTAAAAACAGATTTTAAATCATAACAAAAAATAGCAAATATTATACAAGAAGATATTCAGACCCCTTTGTAATTGTTAATATTTTCATAAGTAACTGTAATTTAATTACACATTTTTCTCAGTAACTGATTACAGTTACATTTATTTTGTAATTGTTTACGTAAGGCACTTACATGTAATTAGTTACTCCCCAACACTGTTAGTTAACTAATATGAACTTACAATGAAAATACTTCTAAAGCATTTATTAAACTTAGTTAATTTAAAAGTATTTTTATTAAGTAATGTTAACAAATATTTATAAATACTGTAGCAAAATATGTAAACTTAAGATTTAAAGTGTTGTCAACTCAAAATCCTAATTCATTAAAACAGCTCACTCTGGTTTTTACTTAAAGTGATTGGCCATGCAAACAGTTCTGCCTGGAAACAAAGAGCAACTAAATAACTTAATTATCTAAGTACAATATATGAACAACAAATCAAGTGAACCTAAAAAAATAAATAAATAGACTGTGCATGAGCACTAAGTTGAAGGAACTTAAAGGGATACTCCACTCAAAAATGATAATTTTGTCATTATTCACTTACCCCCATGTTGTTCCAAACCCGTAAAGGCTTCGTTCGCTTTCGGAACACAATTTAAGATATTTTGGATGAAAACCGGGAGGCTTGTGACTGTCCCATAGACTGGCAAGTAAATTACACTGTCAAGGTCCAGAAAAGTATGAAAAGCATCATCAGAATAGTCCATCTGCCATCAGTGATACAACTGTAATGTTATGAAGCGACGAGAATACTTTTTGTACACGAAGAAAACAAAATTAACGACTTTATTCAACAATTTGTCTCCTCTGTGTCTCTCCGCATCAGTGTAGCACCAATTTTGGAGAATCTGAGCAGTACGCAGGCAGCTTACGCTCTTCTGTGTCAGGCGCGCTGCACTGATGTGCTGTTTTATTTCAAACCAAAGCGTAAATATATTTACGTAAAGAATTGTTGAATAAAGTCGTTATTTTTGTTTCTTCGTGTACAAAAAGTATTCTCGTCACTTCATAATGTTACGGTTGAACCACTGATGACAGATGGACTATTCTGACAATGTCTTTCATACTTTTCTTGACCTTGACAGTGTATTTTACTTGGTAGTCTTTGAGACAGTCTCAAGCCTCAAAAATATCTTAAATTGTGTTCCGAAGATGAACAAAGCTTTTAAAGGTTTGGAACGATATTGGGGTAAGTGATTAATGACAAAATTTTCATTTTGGGGTGGAGTATCCGTTTAAACGCAGGTTTTAGGAGACCCATTACCCAAATAAACTGAGGGAATGAGTTTACTCAATCAGTTGAGTTGAGTCAACTTATTAGGGTTTTCAGTGTATTCAAATATGCAAACACGTATGTGTTTTTCGTCACTTTTTGTACAAATGCCTACAATTATATTAGCCATTGAGATGAATGGAATTGCTAAGCTTTTTCCCAATATTTAAGTCTCCTTATCAAGGACTCCTTGAGATAAACTGACTTCACACATCCTCTAACAATTATCTCAGCACTATAGTTGGTTAAAGGAATTTGCAAAAATGACTCAGAGAAGTTTCTCTCGTCTCATTAGAGCTCATGTCTACTTGGCAGTGACTGCTGTGACTAATTCTGTCTGATTATATGGATTACTGCTATAAAAGCCTTATATTCAGAATCATTCTCATAAAAGACATTCGAGTGTCCAATCTAATTTGCAGTGTTAATAGTGCTTTTTCTCTTCATTTATTTTATTTATTTATTTATTTTTCCAGCCCAGAGTTTGTTCAAGCACCTGGTATGCTTAGCAATAGCAAACTCTGCATAACTGAAAGTAATGGAACAGATTTCTCTCATTTACAACAGTCTGTCTCATCTGAGATGTGGTAAAGAGCTTCTGATTGGGTGGTATTTACTTCATTTTAACTTTTTTCATGCACCATCAGGTTTTATGGTCTCATGGGTAGCAGCTACAGAGAAAAGACAAGCACAGCAGTGTTGTTAAAAAATTCCACACATAATGTTTCAATGATTTAAAAGAAATCGCACATTTTAATTTATAATACAAAGTGTCATTATGCAATTAATATTCAGTCAGTGAGGCACTGAGTTTGGTACGCTCTTGAATGTAGTATTATCCTCTAGTTTGTGAGTTGCATTCAGATTTGTCTCAGTACTTTATGACTGTGCAGTGACCTGCAAAGCTTTGTGCTGTACTCCTTTATATAGCTATCAGCATCTATCACACTACAACACTTCAAGAACATCCTCTAAACTATTCAAAAACCTCACAAAGAGCTTCCTTCTCCCAGTAGACATTGGGATAATAGCTCACATTGGTTGAACAAACAGGTATTCCTGCACCAAAATCATGCCATCAATGTAGTAATTCACTTTAGCTGCTTAGGATATTGAGAGATGCGCAGGATCATCATGGTTGAGAGATGTGAACTTGAAACAAACAATATTAAACATTCATCTGCTGTAAACATTTTTTTTACCCGTCTCAATGCGTAAGTCTGTGTGAAGCATGCCAGATGAATGCAACTGCATTCACAAATCCAGAAACACTCTTTCCCTGTTCTATTCTTGGCTGCAGAGCAGATGATGGAAAGGCTGGTATGGTAGAAAATGGACAGGCTTGGAAATTAGCAAAGGTCTAATGGCTGATGCTATCTCATTGCACGTTGAGAACTAGCAGTCAGTAATTAGAACTGGTAAATTAGACCCCATTCAGGCTTAAGACTATCATTCACACAGCGCTTATGGAACAGTGCCTAAGTGCATTATCTCGCTCTTTGATCTCTATCGAGACCTTTACAGTTATGATGGTGCCAAACAACCACATGCATTGAATGTTTACCATACTTCAGTCACAAAGAGATCTACAGTTTCAGGCTTTGAGAGTGACATTTGTAATCATTATAGTATTGAATGTTTTTGAAAATAAGTGTCTTTATTTATTTTAACCAAAAATATGGTTAAAACAGTAATATTATAAAATATTATTGTAGTTTAAAATAACTACTAGTTTGTGCAAATTATTTTACTAATATGTACTTTTTTTTTTTACTATTTTTCACACGTGAATTGCTTTTTGTGAATATATCAGTTTTTCCTTGTATGTGAATTATGTTTCATGCATTTGGCTAGGCATGTGTGCATCATATTTTTTGTGTGAATTATTATTGAGACCAATCTGGTTCCATATTTGATCCTTTATTGGAGCAGGATAAGGGTGGGGTTGTTAGGTTAATGCTTCTTTTTGGACAGACCTATTGCATGCCCTGAGCCATTCAAATTGGTCATGGTGAAAAATTACAGAAGAAAAAAATCCTTAATAAAGCGGTAAATGTACAGAGATGTACAGTAATTCCAAACAAGCTGTGGAAAGTTTGAAAATGTTGGTGGTGTTTTAAGTAGACACAGATAATTGATTCTGGCCTTCAGAAAGATTTTTATAAACCACCATGTGTACATTTTATGTAAATTAGCTATCAACTATAGAAAATGTGACCTTTAAACCTTCTTCTGGAAAATAAATAAATGAAAATATTACTGGAAATTGTTGACAGATCTTTGCCAGCTTGCTTTGATTTTCAAAAGATAAAAAGGTTGAGTCCAAAAATGGTTTTGTCCCAACTTTTGAAACTTTTAAAGTTTAAATGAAATTATCAAGTCAACACACTCATGTTGATGTGTTTGGTGAAATGTCCAATGTTGACTTTTCAATTTATAGTAACAAATATAGAATAACTGATATACTGTAGAATCATTCTGACACTGTAATTGATCTCTGTGTGATGTACCTCACAGACTTAGTCTCCATCACATCATTAAACCTTGAGCAATCAGTCCAACTTCATCAGAACCAGATCATGTGCTGTATCTCAGTATTTATAGATTCTGTGCTGGGCTCTGTATGCAGATTGAGCAATTGACCTGCTCCGACCTTGTTGGCATGCCCAGACTGCCCTTCCCTGGAGCAATGACAGGTTCCTTCATACTTCTTATTTTCTGTTCCATTATTCTCTTTTGTACATCCACTCCACTGTTACTATGCACCTTCTTAATTATAATGCCACCTTTTTTGCAATCATATTTCCTCTCCTCTGCTGCAACTCCTTCTCTCTAATTGTAACACATCTACTGTGCTTCCAACTAATCAAAACAATTGTACTCCACCCCTCCTTCCATCTAATGCTGCACATCCTTCTCTCTAAACATAACTCCTCTTATGCTCCTCCTCCTCCTCTATAGACATTACTCCTCAATTACACCTCCTTTTTTATAATCATTGACTGTTCTCTGCTCCTTCTAATCATACCGCTCCTCCTTCTTTACAACAATTACTCCTCTATTGCACCTCCTTACCTCTAATCATAACTCGTTTATTGTGCCTCCTTTCCTCAAGTTCCCTAGAACTCCTTTTATGCACCTTTTACGCATTCTCCGCTTTTATAAAACCTGCTGTACTGCACATTTGTCCACTTCTTTCTCTGGTGTCTTAACTCCTCTCCTTTACGGCACATTCTTCCTTCTAATTTGATTTCTTCTACTGCACCCCCTTCCCCTTTAAACATAATTCCTCTATTGCACCTCCTGCCATCTGATCATTAATTTCTTCCCTATAACCATATAATCCTCTCTCCTCTGTGCATTTAACTTATTTACTGCACCTCTTTTCCACAAATTTAAATTCCTCTGCCTTCCCCCTAACATAACTTCTCTTCTTCTCCTCCTTCCTTTTAATCCTAACTTTTCTGTTCCTTATCCCACAGAATGGCCTCCACCTTCCTCATTCTGATTCATCTTTTCTCTGCCATTCCTGTGCTCATCTCTGCCATCTCTATTACCTCCTCTTCTCCTCACTTCTCTACCATTCACATCCTTCCTCTACTGTACTGCAATGCAGCAGAGCAGAACTGGGTGCAGCTCAGGGAACCTGAGAGACTAGCCCTCTGTCAGCTCTCCTGAACTGGCAAGGATGCGTCTTAATCACACTGCGCTGCCACTCTCTCCTCTACTCTCCACATCAGGCATACATTAAACACCGGATCAGTCAGTTTGAAAGTGAAACTGATATAGATTCATAGATATGTGAATCAGTTGCTTCAGAAAATAATGTTTCCATAGAATTCACATAGTTTTTCACAGCTGCAGAGAAAAATAGCAAATAAGACTTCTGTATGGTTCTGTGTAAATACATATTATTAAATTAATTAACTATATAATCTATACTATTACTATTGTTTCTGAATTATATAGTATGTACTGTGCATATTAAAATAATTTCTGTCTCAACTTGTAAAATGTTTGATTCATAAATTTAATTTAAAAACGCAACGTGGCATAATGCACACTCTTTCACTGTTTTTTAAGAATAGAATGCAGCATATTCTGTGTAGTATTCAGTGAATAGTACACTAGTTTTACATTTCAAACTTAGCCCCACAAGGGATTTGATTTTAGTTGCAACCTGGGTGCAAGCCACCATGAATTGCAAACTCTTTTAGAAAGTGTTTGCAAAGAACATAAAGGTTTATGCAGCTCTATGATAAAAGACCTTTTTAACAGGGATCTTAAAGCACAGCACATTTCTTATCTAAAAAGTGTTTCTGGTGTTGATAAGAGGATCAATTGATTTCATCAGGCAAATGCTCAGAAACTAAAATCTGACTGGAGCCTCCCTGCTTGAGAAATGATTAAAACGGATTGAGGTCGGCCCTGAAGCCCAGTCTCAAAACCAAAGCGAAAAGCTTCTGATTTCATGGGTGTAACAGTTGAGAAAATATGAATGTATTCATGACACAAAAAAAGAAATAACAATATTATGGTAAAATAAAGAAGATTTAAAAACAAACCGGATGGTTTCACTAATTTTCTATCATCCTGAAATAGCAGAACATGTCTAATTTACATCAAAACAAACTGAATTAGCAACTTGGGAATCTAGCTACATCTGCAGACTGCTGACTAAAGCTTTGTGCTTTAGTGATAGTGAAACAAATAATAAATGCCATGCAAGCGTACATAATGAAAATCCTTTAATATTTTGCACATAGATATATTCATATTGTTATAATAATAACTGTAAGTCAAAAATAATAGTCATTATATGCATATAAAACTATTCCATTAATTTACTATATGTACTATGCTATATTTCTGTATATAAAACAACATGAAGAAACACCTCATTAGCTTATATACAGGAGCTTGGAGGGAAGGAATAATAAAGCCAATAAACACACACATACACACACAAAATCAGTGAAAACACTGATGAGGTTATTCAGTCACTGACAACATGTACTGCTTTCATTGGTGTTCATAAACCGTACACAAACACCTTGCACTGGTGTCAGTCATGTAAAAAACAATCCAAGATATGGAAAAACTAGCAAGCATGATACTGATACTCCATCATAGATGCCTGGATGAAAAATGAACGATAGAGATATTTCAATTAGCTTTGGTTGAAAAGAAACTGCATAAATACACATCAAGGGCAGGGAAGCACCTTCAGAGAAGCCACAGCATTTTGTTTCATGTGTCCTATTGCTACTCAACATGATACAGAGAAACATCGATATAGAGAAAGGGACCGCTCAAGTGTTTGATTACCCAAATGCAGTACTGTTAAACATCTCTAACCACAGGAAACATTAAGATTCTCATAGCTCTGTGTAGGTGTGTCTGTTTCTGTGGTTTGTGCAAGCGTCTTCTTTCATCCCAACGGTTGGGGAGAACATACTGCATCTCGCTCTAGTCCCCTTTGAAATGATTGCACCAGAGGGTCTAAAAAGAAACTGCTGTTATGACAACTGAAATGGGGCCTGACTGCTTGGCCCATCGTGTACAAGGTGAAGGGATGGAATATCTGCCTGGTGAGAGTGGGGCTCCAGGGACCCCTGTGCCAACCCAAACCTCCAAGCAACGGTGTGGTCAAGAAGAGCCATCAAAACTGTGGAGACAGAAATTTTGCTTTAAGCGGTGGCCATTTTAAGCAATAAAACAGTGTTTAAAGACCCTTAAACTGGATTTTGCAGCACTTTGTCTTGTCTCTATCTGCATGCTTTTGTACACCTAAAATTTGGCTAAATAAACTTTTATCCCATATATGCATTTAAAATATCTAGCCTTAAATGAATATATGGATGTACCCCTGCTGAAAAAGAAGTACACTTTAAAAAAAATAATGAAGCTACTTAAGTGCAAGCTGAATGTAAAGTTTTCGGACACTTAATTGCATGTGATTTACATTTAAAATAATTGTGTTATAATTTACATTTATATTATGCGCAATAAGTATAACTTAAAAGTGCTTTTTTTCCTGCTTAAGTAGGACGTCAATTCATCTTTTAAGTAATTTCATAGTTATTCCTATTGTCCTATTGCAATATGGTTACAGTCCACAGTCTAAAGCATTTATGGTAACTAAAAATATACTTTACCTCTTCCTGATTAATATTATGAGCACTTCATTTAAAAAACTAACAAACACTCACCAAAGCTTGTTATTTGTCTTTTTTTTTTTTTCGTGTCGGTTCTTATTGTGTCATTATTATGTCACTATTATTGTTTTTTGTTAAAACGGTAACACTTTCAATAAGGTTCATTATTTAACAGTAGTTGACATGAACTAAGCATGAACAATACTTCTACAGCATTTATTCATCTTAGTTAATGTTAATTTCAACATTTACAATACATTATTAAAATCAAATGTTGCATTGGTGAACATTAGTTAATGCACTGTGAACTAACAAACAATGAATAACTGTATTTTCATTAACTAGCATTAACAAAGATTAATAAATACTGTAACAAATGTATTGTTCGTTGTTGTTAACTTAATAACTTAACTAATGTTAACAAATTACCTTATTGTAAAGTGTTACCGTTAAAACTTGTATGTCATGTATTTTTCTGTTTTCTAATAACGTTTTTTTTAATGATAAAGTTGAATTTTAGTACATTTAAAATATAGTAATTTGTGATTTGTAATGTCAATGTGACATTGAATAACACACTACAGTTCAAATTATAATCAAGTACTTTACATGTGCTGTAATATTTTACTCAACACATCAAAATGGGAATCCACTAAAAGGAAATGGTCACTCTCTTTACGTACACTTAAGTGGTCTTTTATTTCATTAATATAATGTTATCTGCAGGTAAAGTCTTTTTTAAATAGACTTTTAAGATTTGAAGTACACTACCAGTGCACATTCAGTACAATTAAGCGCACTTCTTTTTCTTAAAGAGCCATTTTGCATTACACAGATTTTTGTCCAATCAAATGCCCCTAATACCAGCAACCAATTAGCGTTTTACTTCTTTAGTAAGACAAGTAGCTTAATTTGGAATTGTATACTAGCATACTACTCTTACGATTTATGCAATATGGCAGAATAATTAAGAGTAGATTGCTATTCCGAATTCAGCCTATATGTCAAAACTGGACAGAGAACTATCAAAGCGATTTAATGTGGTCTTTAAACCCATAAATGTGTCATCATTTACTAACCTCTGTTTTGTTCCAACCCTGTATTAGTTTCTTTCTTCTGTGAAACAAAACAACAACAGAAAGAGATCTTCAGGGGGGCTTTAGGTATTCATTCAAGTAAAATGGATGGTGATTTATACAGTCAAGCTCAAAAAAGGCACCATAAAAGAATCATAAACGAAGTCCATACGACTTGAGCTGAAGTACCTCTGCCATATTTCACGCATATCACATGCTGCGTTTTTTCAAAATTGCTTGTGTTGACTGAACGCAAGCATAAATAAGATTTGAGATCTCCAGCAAAGGGTTTTTTTTTTGGGAGCTTGGCAGTATATATATATATATATTTTGTTATACAGAGGAAAGGAAATAATACAGGGGTGTGAACATGAAGGTGAGTAAGTGATGACAACATTTTCACTTACAAAATGACAAAACGGTTCCTTTAATGACAGGTTTTACAAGAGGAGTACAGAAATCATCCATACATGGCATGGAAGTTGATGTCTTTTTACCACAATTACCACAAACTACAACAAACTGAAAATCAAAGGGGGAAAAAATCAGCATTCCTGGGATCATAGTGGAAACTTGATGAAACTGGTGAGTAATCCCTAAGGATAAACGTCTGCCTTTGAGCTATTAAATATTAACAAAGCCATTTTCTGCCCCTGCTGGGCAACTTTACGAGATCACGGATAGACATGATCACCTTTGTGGCTGTATTCACACACATATGGGTGCATACATGCATGGATCATGGGGACATTTGGGCTCTGTTTTAGTAAGCTGCCTTCACTGTGTAACATCTACATTGGAAACTCTCTTCTTTGACATCCCTCTAAATGAAGTAAGAATAAAAATGCTCTATACAGGCAGCAACCCCATTAGTCTCGGCCTCAGACAGTACAGTCTGTTCATGCATACTGCACACAAAACTGGAAAGCTCTTGTGAAAATCAGATCAGACAGAACTCTGACTGCTTCACAATTTCCAGGAGTCTGGGTGAAGAGGTCAGTCTGCCAGGAAACAAAATCATGTTTAAAAGGAGCCTGGTTAATATAATGAGCAATTGGAAGAACTAGTCTCTAGATTTGTTTAGTTGGTTAAGTTTGTAGTATCAGATTTTTGAAAGATTCTCTTTCTCTACAACTTGATGTTTTCTGTAGATTTGTAGAACAATTTGAAATTTGCCAAAATATGTGGTCATTTTAGATGTCTGTCAGACAGTGGGTGGGTGGGTCTTTCTTGGCCACAATAAACTGCGAAATGGACCTGAATGTTATTTTAGTGTTATTTATATACTATTATAGTATTCATTGGTATATTGATTTGTCTTTTTCATTTATTTTCATTTTAATTTCAGTTAGTATTTATGTACTTTTGTAATTATTATTTAAATCATTCTGTTTAGCTTTAAAACAAAAAAAGTTTTCAGTTGTAGCCATTTTAGTACTTCAAATTACACTTTTAATGCAAAAGTTTGAATATTTAAATTTTTCATCTGATATTTTATTTTGTTTCAGCTTTATTTCAATTAACAAAAATAGAATTTTAGTTTTAGTTAACAATAACATTGACTCACAATGCACATACAATGAAAAAAAATACATACAATGCGCAGATATTTGGTAGACTAGTTCAGTCACTTAGCACTTTTTTCTATTGTTTTTATTGATAATTTGAATGCATTCCATTTACAATTGTCATTTTGCCATATTTATTGAAAATTTGCACTTGTTTGATGCATCAGCAAAGGATACAATGCTGCTTAGATGATGATCAAAATTAGGTTTCTTATAAAGCAGCATAATTTAGACACTACTGTTTTGGAATAGCCTTCACATCAGGAGCAGACCAGTGATGCCTAAAAATGCTGTTTATGTAGGCAGCTCACTAGGGTTTGGAACAGGGCCGGAGTCATTTGAGCAGAACTCACCTGTCCCAGAGCTTCACGTTTCTGCAGTTGTTGCTGCAACATCCTGCTGATATCAAAGCTGTGAAGATACAAAAAAAAGATTTTCGTGAACATTTTGTGCACAGCAGTCAGATCTGGAAGAACAAAGCCCATTAATTTTCTTCATAGAGAAATATATATATATATTTTAAATATTATGTAAATCCATGACAGAGCTTCAATTGAATAGTTTTACATTGTACCTGCATTTTTGGTGTTACATCATTTGCAGAATCCCTCATAAAACACTTCTATACATAGTTTTCATGAGCCTACTTTTTTTTTTTTTACTATCAATCAAAGGTTGTAATATCATGATTTGTCTTGGAGTTGGTTGGTTTTTTAAAAAACACTCTTAAAAAAAAAAAAGGTTCAAGTTTTGTTGTTGTTGTTTCAGCAGTGCCATTAAAGAACCATTTTGGGTCCCCAAAGAACCTTTCAGTTAACACTTCTTAATAGAACCATTTTTTCCTAGTGTGAAGAACTTTTTAATAATCTGAAGAACCTTTTTTCCATTATAAAGAATGCTTTGCACAATGAAAAGGTTCCATGGATGTTTAAGATTATTCATGGAACCACAGATGCCAATGTTTGTAAAAGTGTAAAATGAAGGGTGCAAAATACTTCTGGAACGAAGGCCACTTAAACATTGGGTGATTGCTGTTGTCCTTGAGATGAATTATAGCTGCTTATTGTCATAATACAGCCCTCAACAGTAGACAGGGGATGTAAAGCATTTGGATTTGTCTTTTCCACAGAGATTTTGGGAAATTTTGATGTGGTTTGTGCACATTAAGTTTGACAATGAGGTTGGTCTGTAGGAAATGAGAGTCTTCTGACATAATGTGTTGCCCTCACAGCACCTGAGCAGTTATTTTCTCTTTATTGAGGTTTAGTTGCACACTGGAGACCACAGGCAAACCCTGTTGTTTACCTGCTTTACTGAGCCTGGCAATAACATTTTCTCCTGCATGTCTGTCCAGACTAAACCAACTGTGAACCTGTCTGCTTTTCCCATATGCCACTCCATCAAGCACACACACGCAAGCAAGCAGACATAGTGACAGTCCTGTGGGCTGAGAAACCTCATGCTGCGGAGGGTGTAATTTACCAGAGTAAGAACATACGGTAAGATACTATTCACAGTGTTACAGACTGCTCTGACATACAACAAGCAGTATAGAAGCGAACCTTTCATTGGCAGGCTAATCATAGGTTAGCTAGCTTTTCCTGCACTCTAACCATTCAAAGTCATTTGATATTCATTCAGAGTGAGTGATGGCACATCCATTCTGAATGAGCTCGCCTCCATTTAGCCCGCATCAATAGTGCTCTATGTTTCATTCACCGCTTCTGTTTTTTCCTCTCGTTATCATATTTGCTTCAGGCATGTTCACGCTGTGAGCCATTAAAGATTCATGCCAGTCTGTGGTCTTCTAAGAAACACTTTAGGAGGCTTTAGCAGACATCCTGGCCGGTTTATCCACCAACATTCACAACATGAAAGGAGATAAAGCACGGGAACAACTGGGAACGCAAACCAAAACTGATGTCCTGGAGAGAGATGCACTGTGCTTTGATCAAACAGCAGATCATAAGAACGACAAAGAGGTTTAGGTCTCAGCTCCATAAATACACAGAGGATGATCAAGGATAAGGATCCAATCGATATTTGGTGAAGAAACAATTCAAAAGGATTCCCAGTATCACAAAATCAAGAGATTTCCCTCTACTGAAGCACAATGTTCTCAAATCATGCTGGATAACATAATCAGCAGGCTTTGCCATCATTAATTTTGTCATGAAATAAAAATGTATTTAAAATGTATCTATTTTCTAAATGCATGTTAGAGAACTTATTGTAATTATGAATCACCCATGCATATGTTTTTATTATTTTTTGGCCTCATAATTATTAATCAAAAGGCCTTCTAGTGAAAATAACAGACTTTTCGCAGACTTCTCCAATCATTTAGTACATTTATGTCACTATTGCACAGTATACAACAAATCATGATCAATGTTTATTAAACAATCTTACAACAGATGGGAGAAAATATCTTAAAAATAAGATGAAATTCTAATAGCTTGTAATGTAAACCAGTGTGATTTTTTTTATATATTATAGCAGACTACTTAAATAAAATGCATATAAATACTCTATATCTGGCAATAATGTCTTAGTAAGATGATAATTAAATGCTTAGTTTCAGGATCTGTAGTTTTTAATTGTGGAAGAATAAACATATAATGAAATACAGTACGATGAAGACAAATGAACAGATGAACAAATAACTTTACTCAAATGCCTGATACTTAATACTCTCATTTTACCATGATTTTTCTATAAAAAATAAAATAAAATGATATTATCAAAGTGTTCAAGCTGAATATTACCAACAATGTAAATGTTATTCTTACTTTTACTTTATATAAAAAAGTATAGATTTCACAGCAAAAACACACAAGCTGAAGGTGAACATTTTTACAATTAAATGGTCTTTTACTCTCTCTCTCTCTCTCCCTCTCTCTCTCTCTCTCTCTCTCTCTCTCTCTCTCTCTATATATATATATATATATATATATATATATATATATATATATACATTATAAACATTATAACATTATAAACATTATAAAAAGTATGAATTTTTTCGTTTGGGTTATTTCATTCTTAGATTTATGTAAACCTGGCAGGAGATCCAAATCTCTTGTCGTATCCTAACATTAACATTAACAATCTTTATACTAGGCTGTACATTATATTAAAACCCAAAGCATGCATTTACCTCTTGACCTTGAATATTGAAATTGCATTGTGTGGGCTTTTATAACATCATTGCGCTTCTTGGCTGGTAGCTTATAATGTTCAATTTGCCCTGAGAGCTCATGGACAGATCTGTCAGATAGAGTCTATCCTGAGAGAGGCAGTGCGGAGGTCAAGATGTGTGATTTTCAAATTTGTACAAGTTCAAAACTTTTGTCAAGATGAATATCTCTTCCACATTCTTCCATCTCTATAGCACACACACACACAAACACAACACTACCACAGCAGACAGACTTACAGATTTCCATCATCATAAAACAGGGATTATGGGAGAATGTCCTATATTTTTAGAGATCATGGGAACGCTTAAGCTCTGACAGCGGGAGGGGGATCACAAAATTCACTTTTCGCTGAGAAGAGCAGCTACTTGCTCTCCTCACAATAGTTTAGAATTAATTAAAATAAAACAGTTATAAATAGATGCAGACATCATAGGGTACATTTTCACATTAACTACACACTTTTTTAAACAAATTATTGTTTTGATCACTGCTGTCATACAAGGACATCTGTTGTATCATATTTGTAGTGTAATTTTATTATTCAAAGGCATAATTCCAAGTACTTTAATAAATATTTGACTATAAAACAGATATTGTAGTTCATCATTTTCACACATCTGCACTCCTATGATTATAGTTGTAGATTCTGCATGTACTATAAAAATACAGCTTAGCCCCGCTCCAAATATCAGCCTTGGGCTCTGTTCACACTGCAGAGGAAATATAAATTATATGCAGGAAGATCAGATTTTTTCAATCGGTTTTACACCATTCTTGAGACTTTAGCAATAGATGACAGTGTGTGATGTATGCTTTAATTTGTTGTCGTAATATATGGTAACAACTGTGCAGGGGAAAAGAAACTGTCAAATCAGACTGTGGTTAACCTAAATCTAATTTCTGAGATTTTTGCTGCCAGTCTGAACAAGACCTTAGACTCTGTAAACAGCAAAAAAAAAAAAAAAAAAAAAAAAAATTCAGCAGCCATGCAGAAAAATAGCCAATTGGAAATTCTCTCTGAATGTTAATTATTTTGTCTGTTCAGGTTTGCTTAAGTTAAAACAGCTGAAATTGCTTACAGCACATGTAAACACACTAATGTCATACTGTATTATCCAAAGAATACCCACAATGCCCCTGACAGAGCATGCAAACTGAAGGTTAATGCCTAATGAAGCTCACTGCACATTCATGCATCTTATGACTGTGTTAAACCATATCCCTTCAGGCAGAGTCACGTTCAGTTCAGCCTGCTGCTGGCTCCACTATAGTCTTAATCACACGCATAACATATTATTTTCATATTTAACACAAAAACAACTGGATTTTGCTGTGTGCTATACTGCTGAAATACATGGAAACATAGTCGAAATATTTCACGTTCTCAATGAAATATTGTAGATGGCGTGTTTGGGAAACCTGTCAGAAAACAGTTGTTTTTGCAGTTACATAATGCTAGTAGTGCAAAAACACCTGGTGGTAGAGATGCAAAGTAGAGTTGTTGTTTTTTTTTTATTTTTTTGTGAGACGCACAATCCTCACACATGACTCAACAATCTGATCTGAGCCTGTCGTGACTAAGAGCTCACTGTAATATTCTTTCCCAGGGAAATAAAAATACTCAAATATGGTGCACAGGGCAAGAATTATAGAACGTTTTCTCACTTGACAGATCCTGTTTTTGTTCACTTCATCTGCTTAAACCGGACCACTGCTGATATGTAAGCCTATTACTCTCTATAGCATTTTTGTGCATCAGTTAAACACTGCTAAAGAAGCCAAGGAGGCTACATACTGTACATCATTCAATAAATTTCACATGCGAGTCAGTTCCTTTTTTAGTCTTTTCCCCCTTTTATTTAAAATATTATTTTCATATTTTTGCCACTTATATTTGTAAATTATATTTCTGTTGTACAAAGTTGATTTGTTATTGCCTAATTATTTTTATATTTTTATAACTGAAGTCAATGGGGTCAACTGAGATGAAAATAAAATAAAATCCAACCTTTAATAACAATTTGTTAAAGAGTATAAACTGTAGGTAAAATCAAACTAAATGTACTAAAATAAACTAAATAAAATAAAATAAAACTTCATTATACAATACAAATTAAATAAAATTGAACAAGGGCTTGAGTTTTTACCTAATTATTCAGCAGGACACCTGTAAGACTGTGTTAGTGGAAGTGGGGGAAAGGTCTTTGCCTACTGTATGTTTGGAGGTAAACACTGAGAAAACCATCAGCTTCAGGGCTAAATTTAGAGCTGGAGTCAGAGGGGGGTATCTCCCAAGGTCACAGAGAAGCACACACAACACACCGTTCACGCTCACACTAACACACACCCACAATCAGCAATTGAGATACAGGTCTGCCTAAACCACAGGCTTCCCTGGGGACTGAGAGTTTGAGTCTGAAGAGGTCTGACTTCTGTATTATCAGGAAATGCCTTTTTTTCCAGGACTTGTGTAATGGCGGATTTGTCTCTTCTTTAAAAGCCTCGCTCTTATCTGCAGCACTAGTAAGGTCTCAGATTTTCCATGGTTTAAACTGAAGTGAAAGTAGCTGAGAAAGAAATCTCACATGCATAAGAGTTTTGAAGCAAAAAGGCTTAGATGAGCATGCTGGACATGTAATTTAACAGGCTAGAAAACATGATCATTTCACTTAGTTTATAAGAGAAGTAGCAATGTCAGCTTCAAAGACAAATCAGAATCAGTCCACGAAACTGATTTGGTTCATGAGCTCACTGACTTACTGTTAATCAGTGAATAATATCAATTCAAATTAATTTCACAATCACACAATGCTATTATGGCTTCAGAGTCACATGGACTACTTTTACGTTTGTTTGTTTTTTTTATGGTGCTAAGTGTCCATTAGAAGTTTGAAAGTTCATTGCAGTTGAATGGAAAAGATCAACTTTATTATTAAAAATGTCTTTTATGTTCCACAGAAGAAACAGGAGATACGGGTTTAGCATGATATGTTGGCAAGTAAATGATGACAGAACTTTCATTTTTGGGTGAACTGCTCCTTTAACCTTGCTCTGTAAAAAAAAAAAAAACACTTTGGTCTTCCCATCTGCTCATAGTGCGGGGTCAGCAAAAAAGAAAAAATACAAATCTGAGCCAAGAGATAGAGAGAGAAACAAAGAATAGAGCACCCATTTTTCTCTGCCCATAAAACAATGCCCTCATTTTTAATGTTCAGACTTTTCAAGACACGTTTTCTTCAGCATAAAGCTGGATATTGACAGATGTTGTCAGCTCAGTGTAGCCACATACTGTACTGAAAACAGCTTTCATGTGAAACCCAAAACCAGCAACCAAATTTCCGGCATGAGCTGACAGCATTAGCTACTGTACAACGTGATTCCCATGCAAAGTCCAAATAAAGCCGCCCTGCATCTTAACCAGAAAAAAAGCTAGCAGCGTGATGGCATAAAGATTAGTTTAGAGGAGGTCAAGAGGTGCTTGTTTTCATGCAGGATTTCGGAGAAAAATGCAGAGGGATTGTCTTGTGATGCTGTTATTTAGATGCTCATTTATCTGAAGTTTGTTGGCTAAAGTCACTGTGATGTTTATAATCATGTGATTTGGCTTTTTGAATAAGAGCCACATGCTAAGAATGCAGAAAAAAATAATAATTCTCTGAAAACCTCTTACAGGATTACCCAGAGCTTCAACATCACTACATCCCTACATCTACGCACAACAAAAACTGCGTTTATGATTTGTAGTGACTGCACACACTGCAACACACCCCATTTGAATGGATTTTTTTAATAACTACACAATGCAATGTCAATGCGATAATGACTTCCATCATGCCGGTCTGCAAACAGACAACTAAAGCTCTTATGTCACGAATTGTGATATAATCCTGGTTAAACTGTGATATAACTTCAAAATTCAGTTTAAATTCAATACAGTTAAGTGAACAAAATAAATAAATAATATTTGCTGTCTGGGCACTGTGACTGTAACAGTAAATGCTGACAATGCTGATAGATTCTCTATAAAAATGGTCACTGACGGGCACATCAACAAATACAGATGTCAGAACAATATCCTTGTTATCTAGGCAATAAACACAAATGCTAAAGTAAACTGGTTCATTTTAAAGGGATGGTTCATTAAAAAAAAAAAAAAAAATTCTGTTATTAACCCTCATGTCATTTTTTTTATAGATATTTTGAAGACCAAACTACATTGGACCCAATTGACTTATAGTGTAGGGGGGAAAAACGAAATAAAGGTGAAAAGATGTTTATAAATTAAAATTTTTGGATTGTACACCCCTTTAAAACCCAATACTTTACACACACTCTGTTAGTTCCTCAACACTGCAAAGCATTTCAGAGCCTCATTAGGGTCTTTCAGAGGAAGATATGAATGATATGGAAGTGTACAGGGTTAGTGGATGTGCAGTTTTCCATTTGGGACCAACACCAGAACAGGCTGTGACAGTGACAAATGTCTACAATGCTGAAACCACAGCATCCAACAACAACAGTCATCTTGTTAGCAATTACCTTATTATAGTTAGTGCTTAGCTGAAAGCCATTCTTGAGGTTCTTTGCAATTTGTAAAACTAATATCTTTCAACAACTATTATTGATTTAATTTCGAACTTGTCAAGTAAGAGAACGTTATTTCAAGAAGGTGCCACCTTAAACGTAACAAATAAATCTTATCTGAAAAGATGAGGGAAGCTAATTCAACCGCCAAGAGTCAGCTAAAGAAGTTCTTCTGTATTTTGAGTTATTTAAATGAGGACATCAATCTGATCTTTCTTGGTTCTTATTTCTTCTTAAGGGGGCATTTCTTGAAGCTAATGAATGCAACGTGAGTCACATCTTTCACCTTGAGGTGAGTGTTTTATGGGTGGTGTGAACTAAAGGCTACTCAGCATGTTCTCCTGTAGAAATCGTTATCTGCATCTGTAGGATATGCACATAGCTGCCTAGTTCCTTTGATCTGCAGCATTTCTCATAAACAAAGTAATGCGTGTTCATGTGTGTTCATTTAAAATCATGGGATTTTGTACAGTCAGCACATCTTTTATCTCATGAGCTAACAATTTTGCAAAGAACTTATTTAAAGCAGCAAAAAGACAAAACTTGAGTTGTGTCTGAATATGCCTATACTTCCCTACTATAAAGTGTGCAAAAAACAAAACAAAATATATGAAGCGATGCAACTGATCACATGACATAGCCAACATGGCGGATATAGCATACTGCACACATATAAAATATATATAGAACATACTTTTTTAACAGATGCAAAGTTCTTCATCAAATGTAGTACCTACTCAGACAGTATGCAATTTTAAGTGTAGTGTTTGATTTATCATTTAGCTTTTTTTAGAATTTTAACTTTAGCCTATATATACTATTTCTGTGTAAGCTGAGGTGTTTGTCTCAGTTACAAAAAAGTACCATTGCATTAGCATGATCTTTGTGATGCTTTTTGCTAATGCTAATTCTATGGTTTTTATGACATAAGCGATGGTAATTCCATGGTATTCTCTAAAGGCCTTTGAGTACCATACCATGCTATAGTAAATTTTTGTACTATGGGGCTATATGTATTTGTAACTTTGCACAGAAATGTACATGTCATAAATTTGACAAAATAGGACCATGTCTGAGGGGAAAGTCTAACACAGTGTCCAGTTGCTTGGTTTTGATTCTCAGTGATACCAGGCATAGATCTGGTGTCTATGGAGAAATAATTAACTGTTTCAAGGTGGATGAGCCAATAATGTGTAACTTCAGCAGAGTCCATGGCAATCTGACTGTGGGTGGCAGGCTAGTCTGAATGAAACTGCAAAGACCTCAACAAAAGCAACATGTGACAAAAAAAGTGTTTGGTTGATTTCATGTTTCTTATGCTGCCTTCATGTGATATCGAAGTTATTGCAAATACAAGTTACCTAGATGGAATATGGACCTGAATGGCCTTGCAAGCCATATTTACAACTGGAAAACTCATAGATTTTGATATCCAAGTTTCAAAGTTTAGCGGGCCATAAACTCCATGGTGGAGGAGAGAACCAACCTTTCTCTTGTCATTACAGTCATGCGTATTTATGTATAAATAACCATTTGATGCATGTTGTATGTATTTTACACAGTGAAAGCAGCATTTATTGGACCATCAATTGCTAGATCAGGGGTGTCCAATCCTGCTTCTAGAGGTCCGATGTACTGCAGGGTTTAGATCCAAACACACTCTCCCAGATGTGTCTAGAAGTTCTGATTAGCTGTTTCTGACTGTTTTGGAGGTAAACACAAGACAGGGCCAGAAACAGGATTGGACACCCCGATCTAGATCGTGTTTATATGGTTGCCAACAAAAGGGATGCTACATTTTATTCAAAGTCTGTTGGATACTGACTTAACATCTTGTAATTTGGCTTTAATAAGATTTCTCCAAGAAATAGGCAAGAATTAACTTGCCATTCTCTATGATTCCTATTCTTTCTGACATCAAAGCGCTTAAACGTGACAAACTCATAATTACAACTTTAGAAGTGGAAAGTAGGACATAAGAATGCGCACAGTTTTTGATTAGACCCCTTAATGTTCTGTTTCTCATTTTACCATTTATCAGATCATATATTTGGCTTATTAGCTAATACTAAACTGGTGACAGTGGGCATAAAATACAGCAAGGATAAATATTTCTCAGGCATAAAAGCACACCTTCAGTGTTTTCATATATGTGTCATTTTGCAAGTCAGACCCACCATTCACACCATTGTAAAGGCTCCGATGGTGTGGCGACAGTTCGTCTCCTGCCAATCTCCGAGGTGACATCTCTCTACCAGGGCTGCCAAACTTCCCATGTTCAGGGCTCATGCTGTACTGGTGCCTCAACATCTCTGGACTACTTCCTCCCAGTTTGCATTTGTCATGGTGGAGCTCTGATGTTCCTAGCAGCAGGTGTCTAGCTTCTGGACTCCCAGGCCCACTTCCTAAGCTGCCCCTGTGCCTCTGGATGTAGAGCTCAGGACTCATGGCCTGTCCTGGAGCCAGATGGTGCTTAGGATGAGTCTCTGGACTCCGGTGGCCCAGGGATCGACCGTACTTTTCTGGACTCAGCCCTCTAATCAGCCGATGGTCAGGCACAGATATGGAACCACAGCGTGGTCGGCAGGGCTGGGGCAGTACGAAGGGATACTCCAGGCTGGTGCTTCTGTGCCGGACAGGAGGGTCAGGACTGGAGATCTCCACCCGATCTCCCTCCCCTCTTTTCCCAGGACGAGACTTCTGGATCTCGGGGCTTTTATTCCCAGTTCCTCCACTAGATGGCGGCTGTGGCTGCTTGTGGTGTGGATGCTCAGAGCTGTCGGCACTTCCTGCGCTAGAAGTGCTGCTTCCGTCCCCCACGTCCCGCATCAAGCCAGGTACCAGGAGCCCACTCTGGCTGTCAATGGAATTGCGACATCCAATGGACCCCGTCCCACCTTGGCCTCCTTCCCCTCCGCTGCCTACTTTCTCCTCATCTATCAGCAGACAAAGTTCCCTAAGCTCCAGATTCTCCCGAATGACCTCCTCCTGCTTGCGCTCCAGTTCTGTTAGCTTCTGAAGGTACAGTGCCACCTCCTTACGCATAACACTGGCACTGAAGTGACCCAGACGCTGCCACTCACGCGACACTCGCTTACCCTTTTGCCGGTCATCATCCAGGAAACAGCACAGGTCTCGCAGTTCCCGATTGTCGTCCTGCAGCTTTTGGTTTACCTCCTTCATCACGATAGAGAACACACACACACACACACAAAAATAATGTTTACAAAAAGTTTTTACATATTTTAAATGCTGCTAATCAAGGACAAAGAATAAAAGACATGGACATTCTGAGACCAAACAAACTATATGACATTTATTTGATTTAATAATTCATTACGAGGCTTAAGTTTAGTTGAAATGGGTTGTTCAAGCCGAGCTCTCATGTATTTCTGTCATTCATCTAAGATAGAACAGTCTAAAGGTATGATCTTCTTATAGGTGCCACATTTGACAAACATCCATCTGTCAGTTAAATTAATTGATTTAATTAATCACTGACATAAGTGAAAACCAGTTGCATTTGGGATCAATGATACCAAACTTCACATAACATATGATGACTGAACAAACTTGAACTGAGATTAAAGAGCTTCAATATATTTGCAGTGAATGTCAACCAAGCTATTGCATGGCTTCAAATGACTTATATAGTGCAAGTGTCATATGGACTTTTTTTAATTAAGCTTGACCGATGTGGTCACTGGGAAATGTCTTTGTATGGAATAAAGCTGGAAACAAAATTTATTTTTATGTAGCTATTTTTGATAATATGTTCCTATAAAGGGTACACTGTGCATTTTTACATCGTTTAATTTATATGCAACATTCCTGGTTAAAAATTGGGAAATGCTCATATTCACACACAACATGTGTTTAACGTTACAGTTCAAATATCAAAAATATGATTCTTGACTGGTTTGAAAATCTAATAATTGCTTAGGCTATATCAGTGCTTTTTGTAAAGTTTTTCTTAAGCTTTTTGTTTTAATCAGAAGATAAGCATGTATACAGAAAGAAAATATTCAAGGCGTTATTCCTACAGGAAGAATGATGTGCACAAGTGCTTCTGGCGCATCCTCAGAGAGCGCAGGTGTGCTCCAGACACCCATGATCTCATCTGCTCACCTTCAGCCCCCGGATCTCGTTCAGATGCAGCTGGAGGCTGCGGTTCACCTCCCGAATCAGATTACTGTGATCCAGAATGGCGCTCATTTTATCGGTTTCAGACCTTCGGAGTCGCTGCACCAGCTCCTCTTTGCTCCACTGGAGGAGCTCTTCATCCGTGAGGTTGGAGATGTCTTCTACTGGACTTTCTGGCGCCTTGGATCCAGGCTGTGCTTGTAGAGACTCCGCTTTCTCCATCAGAAGAGGCGAGATGCTGCTGTGATACCAGGTGCTGATCAAATATTAATGAGGCAGGCAGCATCCGCTGTGTTAGGAGGAGTCAGGGGGACAGAGGACGCATCGTGGAGTGATGCCCGGATCCGATACCCTTAGAGTGGGAGTCGCCTCGACTTTTCCGAAAGCAACAGCTGATGCAGCTGACGAGTAGAACGAAGGGCGGCATACAGAACAAATCCGCCCAGATTATTCAGCATCGACTCCCATTTATAGTTCTTGTAAGTTTGGAAAAGTGACGGTAATGGGTAGCCGGTGAGATATGGGTGGTTTCAGGCGGCCCGATACGCTCGCCTCCGTCCGCCTCTGCGCGCTCCAGCATCCTCATGGAGATGGAGAGAAGGCAGCATCCTCAGAAAGAGCTCCGGAGAAATGAGCGTGACTGCAGACTGAGTAAATTCTCTCTCTCTCTCTCTCTCTCTCTCTCTCTCTCTCTCTCTCTCTCTCTCTCTCTCTGTGTGTGTGTGTGTGTGTGTGTGTGTGTGTGTGTGTGTGTGTGTGTGTGTGTGTGTCGTGCATGTTTGTGTGTGAGTTGCCAAGAGGTGATGCTGTTTAGAAAGCATTTAAATTTGCGCCATCTATGGACAAATTGAGGTACTACAGATGAATATGCTAACATTTTTATAACAGTATGTCAGACATTGACTTACGGTAAAATTAGGGTATAATGTAGACCATTTACTGTATGCATATAGGCTACATTTTATTATACAGCTGTACACTGTCCACCTTCATTGTACATTTTGATGTAAATCCTCTTACGTTACCTGTTTGTATGTAATTTTTCATTTAAAAAAATGTTCATATTGGCCTCTGAGATAGAAGAACTCTGAAAGAGAAAATAATATTAATATAGTACTGACAAATAACATTTAAAAAAAATTGCATTAACATTCTTTATCACGTTATTGAAAGTATGTGAGAAATTTGGGGTCATGTGTTTACGCAGAACTTATTTGCATCAAACGCTGCGGCGTCACGCTTCCTTGACGTCAGACGGAAGCAGCCAATCGAGGCGCACCGAGTGTGTAGTAACACGTCACTCTTCGGAGCTCCAGGAACCGGCTGGGGACGAGTCCTGGTCGACGAAGTCATTTACACTCTTCAATGGTCGTGTGGCCGCGGTTATCATATTTAATTTACTGAATTCTCATCGATTAAGAAGGTACGTCTATCGCTGTGTTCTAATAATGAAATCGCGGTTCGTTGATGTGTTAGATTCAAACCCGCAGTCCCCGGATAAGCTCGGCGGAAGTCAGTAGATTGCTGTGTGTGTGCGGGCTACACTGGTGTACCTAGCTAGCAGTATGTTTTGATATTAATGTTCGGGATCTTTAAATAATATTACTTCCCTATATCTTGTTTTCCCCTGCTTTTTTTTTTCTGTAGTATATCGAGAGTGTAGCGCGAGCTTGACCGGTAAAATGTAAATGTACTCGTGACGTCACGGAAATGTTCTTATTTTGACTAAAACATGTAAATAATGTAAAGTACTATATTGATACCAATATGTTAATACCAGTGTAATATATTTAAGAACCTTCTATCAGGTGTGTAACGTTAGTGTGCTGACCATATCTTAACAATTTGTTGGTCTCATTGAATGTTTTGTATGAGTTTTTTGTTATTTTGTGGCTTTTGACATGTACAGTCTGTCTAGTGTGGTTTGGAACAGTTAGTTCATGTCTGTCCGGGAACTCTTATCATTGTGTAACCAAACAGTCAACACAGACATAGTGTTTAGGACAGGAATGTCCAGGGATCCCTCTGATTTAGGGTTATCAGAGGCCAAAGGCTCGTCTAATACTTCGAAGTGCATTGTGTTTAGTCAGCAAACCTGGATACTGGAGTTGAGTAAGCGTTCTAGGACAGGTGTGTCCCAGCAGTGGTGCATTCAGCGTAAAAATAGCATCTGGTTTTGCTCCTCTACGCATCTACACATATCTCTGATCAACAAGTTCTTAATGACGTTTTGGGCTTGGCGAGGGAAACCACTCATGTCAAGTGACTTTGTTCAAAGATGACAGTTGCGTAAAAGAATTCCTTCTGTCACAACAAATATAAAAGAATGCAATTTCCGCTCACATTGCTGACATGGGCGAAATTGTCCTTGTCACTCTGGTATTTGCTGTTAATTTTAGGCTCAGCTATCCTACTTGTCCAGTTTTGGAGACACAGCCCATTAGGTGTGGTTTAGGGTTAAAAAGACTTGGCAGCTCACTGTTTACTCATTTCGCTGCTTCTGGTCGTTCACAGTTCACACTGTCATGGCGACCTACCAAGAGTTCATCCAACAGAACGAAGATCGAGATGGAGTACGCTGCAGTTGGAACCTCTGGCCTTCCAGCCGCCTGGAGGCCACACGGCTAGTGGTTCCTGTTTCCTGCCTCTACACCCCTCTCAAAGAGAGACCGGACCTGCCTCCGGTCCAGTACGAGCCGGTACTGTGCAGCCGGGCCAATTGTAAAGCTGTACTCAACCCACTCTGGTAAGGACTGAAGCGCTTTTCCAAGAAGCATTGAGTTCTGTTTGTTTGTCAGTATAGATAAGTATCTTGATGATATTTGATTTGGATATCGGAATTATTGATTAATTGGTGGACTGGAATTGGAATGGATTTTGAGTAACAACTTGCAGTCAATGGAAAGACAGTTCAATTAAACATTGGTGTCCTTTATTATATTTCTGTTGCTGTCCATTTAAAAACACATTAAAGCTCATGGTTGAGGGTTTTATCATGTGAACCAAATTTTGCCAGAATTGGATGTACTTTGGTCATGTCCTTTTATTTTAGGGTTAGTAAAAACGTGTTTTACTTAAGTGGAGGTTTGGGCTTTTCCTCTAGTTTTCCACAGACTTGCTAATGACATTATTTCAGAGCTTTTTAAATGTTAAAACAATCTATATAGAGAGTTATTTCCCAACATTGTCATTGTGTTAACTGGATCAGGTTAGTTAAATGCTAATTGTTTCCTTTAACCGCTGTGACTAAAGAAAGATAATTGTTTCTCTCTATGTGCTGATGACTTGCATTAAAAAGGCTTTGTCATAGATAAGTTTAGAGTCTGTAACGCTTGATTTCCTTTTGTAGTCAAGTGGACTTCAGAGCTAAGATATGGGCCTGCAACTTCTGCTTCCAGAGGAACTCTGTGAGTATACATTACTGAAACTCATTTTCAGTCTTGGCTTTTCTCCATGTGCTTCTCTAACTTCAGTCACACCTGTCACTGTGAGTAAATATTAATCTATTTCTTCACAGTTTCCTCCATCATACGCTGGCATTTCAGAAGTGAATCAGCCCGCAGAACTAATGCCTCAGTTCTCCACCATTGAGTACATAGTGCAGGTAAATTTACATTTACTCTGTACTGTACATAGGCATATTCTACTGAACAAACATATAGACTTACTACAACTCCTTTAGCTCACAGATAGCTGCTCGTCAAAAGCCACGTTGTCATTCTGTCATGAAACTAGTTCAGTGTATTTTTAAACCGTTTAAATAAATAGTTTTCCTTGCAGTTTAAGTTATAATTATATACACTTACATTCAGAAGAAGTATTTGCTCACCAAGGCTGCACTTATTTGAGTAGCAATACAGTAAAATAGTAATATTGTGAAATATTTCTTTTTTTAATATATCAAAGCTGTATTTTCAGCTTCATTTCTCCAGTCTTCAGTGTCACACGATCCTTCAGAAATCATTCTAATTTGATGATTTGGTGCTTAATAAACATTTCTTATTATTTTTTTCAGTATATTTTGATGAATAAACAGTTCAAAAGGGAACATAATTTATTTAAAATACAAAATCTTTACTGACACTTTTCTTTCATCAGTTTAATTTGTCCATGCTGAATAAAAACATTTCTTAAAAAAAAATTCTAACTCCAAACTTTTGAACCATAATGTATATATTAATATTTAAAATGTATCAAAATAAATAAATGAATGAAATCAAAGCATTTGTTTATAAATAACAGTATGTAATATTTTAATTACCATTATGTAACCTGATTTATTTCTCTTCAGCGTGGACCTCCAACTCCTCTTATCTTCCTCTATGTGGTGGACACATGTCTGGAGGAGGAAGACCTCCAGGCCCTGAAAGAATCCCTTCAGATGTCTCTGAGTCTCTTGCCGCCCAACGCCCTGGTGGGTCTCATCACCTTCGGCCGCATGATTCAGGTCCATGAGCTCAGCTGCGAAGGTATCGCCAAGAGCTTCGTCTTCCGTGGCACAAAAGAGCTCACGCCCAAACAGATACAGGTCAGTGATCTATATTTACTGTGTTTGATTTACCAATCATAGAACTATAAAATAGCTTATAAGTGACCGGATAAAACCAGAATTGTCAGTGAAATTGATCAGGTGCGTCATCTGTTTGCAGGAGATGCTGGGACTGATGAAGCCAGCCACCTCTGGACAGCAAGGCAAACCACTGGCCCCACATGACACTGCTGCTTCCTGCAGGTATGAGATGGTCATCCGTCACTCTCCTTAGCATGCAAGTTAGAAGCGAACAGAAGCCTTTACATAAGAAGGTAATGTACATGAAGGCAGTTGTGCTCATTTCCTTTGCACCTGTTTTAGATTTTTGCAGCCTGTGGAAGCAGTAGACATGAACCTGACCGACCTTCTGGGGGAGTTGCAGAGAGACCCCTGGCCTGTTCCTCAGGGGAAAAGACCGCTCCGTTCCACCGGCATCGCCCTTTCTATTGCTATAGGCCTACTGGAGGTACAGGACATTACTCATTTAAAAGCTCATCTTGTATGTCATAATAAAATCTCTGTATGACTGAAGAGAAAAAGCTGGATGTATCGGTAAAACTCAGGAAACGCTCAGTTTTAGGTGATTATATTCAGAAATATACCCTTAGAGCTTTTGCACATCTTCCCTGAACCAGTTTTCCACTACACTGCAGGAGATAATTCTTGAAGAGATTGTTTTCCTTTCATTAGTGAGTTCAAATTGGCAACGTGTCGGTAAAGCTGGCTGTGAGATTCAAAGTCCGCTTCAGCTGTCATGTCATATCAGAAGAGTTGTACCTAGTACTTGACCCAGCCATTATTCTTACATAACTCTAAAGATAAGATTCAGATTACCTACTGCACTCTTGAGTTTGTTTGATAATAAGTCTAGCATGACTGATTTTACTTTAGCATGCATTATACCCTGTAAAATATAGTTCATAATATATGTGGAAAAAGCTACCTAATGTAGTTGAAACTGGAATGCACACTGTGACAATTAACTAAATCCACTAAGATTCAGTTTTGAAAATATTAAATACAAATTGGACTTTCATTCATTCAGTTTCTCTCTGTCATTCTGTTTGTAGGGCACTTTCCCTAACACAGGGGCCCGTGTGATGCTGTTCACCGGTGGCCCCCCAACACAGGGGCCCGGCATGGTGGTGGGAGATGAACTGAAGACCCCCATCCGCTCCTGGCACGACATTCAGAAAGACAACGCTCGCCATCTGAAGAAGGCCACTAAGGTGATTACAGATCTTAGTTAAAGGATCTGGTGATAAACTCTTTATATTCATGGTTTTCTATAAACATTCTGTTCCTTTGCTGAAAAGCTAACTAAGAATTTCTGTTTCCATCTATTTAGTATTATGAGGCTCTCGCAAACCGTGCAGCAGTAAACGGACACAGCGTTGACATCTACGCCTGTGCACTGGATCAGACGGGACTGCTGGAGATTAAATGTCTATCCAACCTCACAGGGTGAGCGATGATTGAAGATCATTGATCTTAATATATCTTACATGCCATTTAATGTCCTCAATATCAACAGATTATTTCTGGTTTCGTTATAGGGGCCACATTGTCATGGGCGATTCCTTCAACACATCTCTGTTCAAGCAGACCTTCCAAAGAGTCTTCAGCAAAGACTACAATGGAGAGTTTCGCATGGCTTTTGGTGGTACTTTGGAAGTGAAGGTAACATATTTTGACTTGAACTAAAAGTTAAGGGAATGAAATTAATAGTTTTCTTCAGCAAGGCTGCATTAAATTTATCAAAAGTGACAGTAAAGATATTATAATGTTACAGAATATTTGCATTATAATAACAAACACAAATAATTACAACATACAAAAACATAATAAAAAAAATGAAACTATAACACAAAATCAAAAAAATACAATTATCAAAAAAATACCAAAACAAACTTAATTAATGGGTGCTGGAAATTCAGCTTTGCATCACAAGAATGAAAACAGTTTGCAACAGTATGTTATGACAGTAACCCAGAGTCATATTCAACCCTCTAAACCTATTTGCCTTTTTCTTATCAGACCTCAAGAGAGCTGAAGGTATCTGGTGCGATTGGGCCATGTGTGTCCCTAAACACCAAAGGACCCTGTGTTTCAGACAATGTAAGTCCCAATCATCTAACTTCCCATTTCATGCCAGCTTTTGCACTGGATTCCAATAGGACTTCACACATGTGTACACATACGTGAGAATGTTTTTGTTTTTCACAGGAAATGGGTGTTGGAGGAACATGCCAGTGGAAGATTTGTAGTCTCACACCTGCCACCACCCTGGCCCTGTACTTTGAAGTAGTAAATCAGGTATGTTGTTATAGAATTATCAGTTCTTTGAGAGCTTATGTTTACGCTGATGTATCAATAACACTGGTATGTTATACATTTTTGTAGCACAACGCCCCAGTTCCTCAGGGTGGAAGAGGAGCTATTCAGTTTGTTACGCAATACCAGCACTCAAATACACAGCGGCGGATCCGTGTCACCACCATTGCCAGGAAGTGAGTCTTAGTTTCAGCTTTCAACCTCACAAAATTCTGTTATGAGTAGATATTATATTGAAATCAAGGTCTTGGTTGTTTCTTTGATTTATAAGATTGTGCCATTTATTGATATCAACTTTGATATTGTTCAAAGAGGGTGTCTAAAGTAATCTAAAGTCAACATATCTCATGTTTCCATGTGCTATTTGTGTTCGCTGTAGCTCAAAATAGATTTAACTGCGTAAATATGCATAGTTTTGAATAGCTCTTCGGTAGCTCAAATTCTTGAGTGTTCAATTTGTGCGTCATTCGTTCTCGACAAACCGGTTCTTTCTGTTGTCACACCTAGTTGGGCTGACGCACAGTCCCAGATCCAGCATATCGAGTCGTCATTTGATCAGGAGGCGTCTGCCGTTCTCATGGCCCGGCTCGGCGTTTTCAAGGCAGAGTCAGAGGAGGGGCCTGACGTTCTCCGCTGGCTAGACAGGCAGCTCATTCGCTTGGTGAGTGTCACGGCTATTTAGAAGGAAATGTAGGTCATTGCCTCCATTCAGAAGACAAATCATTGAGCCATTATTATAATAATGAATGCAGAAGTTGCATCACACTCATGTTTTGTGTTTGTTGTTTGGTTTCAGTGTCAGAAGTTTGGCCAGTTCAGTAAAGATGATCCAAACTCCTTCAGACTGTCTGAATCTCTCTCGCTGTACCCACAGGTAAAACACAGACTCCTTCAGATAAACGCTGATATTTGTGATCAGACCGGGTTCTTTAAACACGTTTTAAAAATAATTCCTAATTTGCATTTATTGATATATCAGTGCATATGTATATATTGAATAAATCATGCCTTGAGTATTTTAAACATTTGCAATTGAATGTGTGCATGTTTAAATACCTAAATGAGATTGATACATGAAAGGTGCATGGTTTATTTTAAGATTGAACTGTTTGGACATAGAATGTTCATTTGTGCAGGTTTTGATTTTAAAAACTCATTTTTTGAGAACATCACATTTCTAATATTAATACTTGTCTATTTTTTATTTTTTTTGACAGTTCATGTTCCACTTGAGGAGATCCCCATTCCTGCAGGTGTTCAATAACAGTCCGGATGAGTCGTCCTACTACAGGCATCATTTTGTGCGTCAGGATCTGACGCAGTCGCTCATAATGATACAGCCCATCCTCTACTCCTACTCTTTCTACGGCCCTCCAGAGGTGATTTGAAACCCATCCATGCAAGATTATAGTGCAGAATGCTGTGTAATTCAGCTCGTACTCATCTCATATTTGTCTGGTTTTGTAGCCCGTTCTTCTGGACAGCAGCAGCATCCTTCCTGATCGCATTCTGTTGATGGACACCTTCTTCCAGTTGGTGATTTACCACGGAGAGGTACGAATCAAATGCTTGTATTATGTACAAATTCTTTAGATAGTGATTTCTAAGGAAATCAAAATCTTGAATCTTACCCATGAAATATACATGCGACCTTAAAATCTGGCCAAAATGACATGTCTCAGAAGGACAGATAATACTGCGCTTGTGATGCCTAAAAATGTTTACTAGGTAGGCAGCTCACTAGATTTTGAATCCGAACTGTTATTTTCAGGACGTTCCTCAAATGTTAAATAATGTTTATGAGAGTTTTGTTCCGTTTACTGATGGTGTTATTCTCATCTTCACAGACTATCGCTCAGTGGAGGAAGGCTGGATACCAGGAGATGGCAGAGTATGAGAACTTCAAGCAGCTGCTTCAGGCTCCTCTGGATGACGCTCAGGAGATCTTGCAGACACGCTTCCCCATGCCCAGATACATCGACACCGAGCACGGAGGTTCACAGGCCCGCTTCCTCCTCTCCAAAGTCAACCCCTCCCAGACCCACAACAACCTCTACGCCTGGGGCCAGGTACACACCTTTAGCTCCGATGCAGCGTTATGTCTTTCTAGATGCTTGAAATGAATTCAGTGTTGTCTGATCTCTAATATTATATCTCCTCCTTGTAGGAGTCAGGAGCTCCAATCCTCACAGACGACGTCAGTCTGCAAGTTTTTATGGACCATCTCAAGAAGCTGGCTGTTTCAAGTTCAGCATAAACTTTCTGCAGAAGATCAGTGAAGGATGTACATTTAGAGAGTTGAAGGAAAGAAACTTTTGACAATCTTCTGGAAAAACTTCATATCCAACCTTGACACAACAAAGTGCGTCTCACTGTTTGTTTAGGAGGTCTTCCAGAGAAACGGTTATTGGATGTTTTCTAATTCTCATCTACACGAGTAATTATGATTTGTCTGTCTTGTTTGTTTGCTTATTTAATTAATTTAGTTTGGTTTGTGTCTAACAGAAAGTGTTACATGTCAAACTTTAATAACATTACATCTGATTTCCCAGAGAGAGAATGTTTTCTGCCATCATGATGCTTGTGTCGCTCTTTCCCCAAGCATGTGTAGACTGAAATTCCTGTTAATGCTTATTTGCAAGAATCCTCTTGTCCGTTTGTTCTTTTTTGTTTTGCACAGATTGACAGTCTTCTCACTTTCATGAACCGTACCTGTGATCTGCTCACTTGCGGAGAGAAACAGTAGTTTATAGTCCTGTTCCTCCAGTCCTGTAATTAAATTAAATGAATGTTATGTATGTAAAGAATTTAAATGTGACTTGTGACCCACATTCCAGTTTTATCTTGATCTACAATTATGAACTAATGCTATGCATAATATTTATAGTGAAAATATCTTGTAGGTTTACTTCATTTCAAAGGTAAAGACGAAGTTGAGCACCTTGAAAGTGCAAACTCTGGTCTTGATCTAAAATAAAACATTACAAATCAACACGACTGAGGCATTTGTACCTATTTATATCAGAATTTTATGTCAGATGAAATGTGGAATCATTAAAATAAAAAGAAAAACTTTGTACTTATTCACAGTATTATCATTTAACTGTAAATTTCACAATATTATTTGTTATTTGACCATACAATTCTTTTTTTTTATTATAAAATATATGTGAACACCTTTTTGTGAGTAATTTACTTTCTTTTTTAACAAGATCAATCTATCTATCAATATATCATAATTTCATTCATTATATTTAATAACTATTTTTTTTTATTATAGAACATCATTACAATATCATTAGATGTTAATTAAAGTTACAGGTGAGTATCTTAAGTTAAATAATGTTACAGGATACAGCTTTTTTTAAAAGACAGAAACTAAAGAGGAGACGACACAGCTAGTTATCGAACTTTAGATTAATGGAGTCTGGCGTCCTCTAGTGGACCGGAAATAAAAACTCTAGACTGGATACAATATTTGGGCACCTCGAAAGGGCGCTTGGCTGTTTGTCAAACAGAATATTAGACTCCCATTTAAATCCAGTGTTTTGGTGACTGAACTCTACATTCTATTAAATGTATTAATAGCAATGATTGTTAAATGACATTCAAATAAATATTTATGAAATGTTTCAACAAAATCCACTCATCTAATCACAAACAGCTGCGATTGGATTATTTTAGCCAGCGCTGAGAAAAGTAACAGAAACCAGGTGACCGTGCTTTTATTTAATACTTAATCAAAGACCTGGACAATTTTTTTTTCTCTGAATAATTGCATTTTTAGTAGTATTTGAATTCATTTGAATTAATAGAATTTGAATTAATTCAATAAATTAATTTAAGCAAGACGAAGTCTTTAATCGCACTCGTTCTGATTGGTCACTTTTCTAACAAGGAAGTCAAGTGACACCACGAGCAGCAGCAGCGTCCTTGTGAATGCTGCCAGCTCCTTTATTTAATATACTAAATTTTTGACATAGTATTGCAGATATGAAGATAGATCCTGTAAAATGGAACCGGAATGCGTCACTGGCCTATGCTGTTGGTGTATGGACCATGCTTGGTTACGCATATTACAAATACACGCTCGGAAGCGACAAAGGTGAATTATAATAGGACATTATAGCGTTATAATTCCGCCGTAATTTGCATCGAAAGTATTAAATTAATCTGCAAGACGTTTTGACTTATCATGTATCATAGCAGCTAAAAAAAAATTACAGTGGGAATTTTTATAGCTACTTAATAAATGATAATGTGTCATAATTTCAAAACTGCATGTAATGTATTTTTGCACATAATGTAATGTTACTGTTTTTGTTTGTTTGTTTGGTTGGTTTTTAGTTGAAAAGGTCGTCGAAGACAACAGTCCTAATGTGAAGATATATGAAACAAAACACACTCGAACCACAGTTATCTATAAGGACTCTGAAGATTCTGTGCCATACACCACAATGCTTTTAAACTTCTTCAAAGGTACATCTGGGAGTTCTCAAGAGAGTGAAAAACAAGAAGAAGAGAAATGAGCTGACTGTTTGTTTTGGTTTTTCTGACAAAAGATTAATTGTCATATTTTAAAATGAAATTAAAAAACACAATGTATGTTTTGGGACACTGAACTGAGCTGCAGTTGAGGTTTTCTCGCCCTCAGGCCATCCAGAATATAGATGAGTTAGCTTCTGGTGAGCATTACATCACTTGCTCACCAATGGATCCTCTGCAGTGAATGGGTGCCATCAAAATGAGAGTCCAAACAGCTGATAAAAACATCACAATAATCCACACGACTCCAATCCATCAATTTATATCATGTAACATGAAAAGCTGCCTGTTTGTAATAAACACCCTTAATACTGTGCTTTTTATTTGAAAAAGAGCTGGAAATACAATTTTGGGGGGGGGGGGGGGGGGGAAGATGTATACAGGGTTCCTACGCAGTTTGGAAAAGTGTGGAATTTGATTTTTAGTAATTTCCAGATCTGGGAAAAGTATTGAAAAAAGAAAGCAGAGTATGGAAAAATATTTTTGCCCCTATTTAGTTTTCTGCAATAGAAAATTAAGAATTTAATTTAAAAAAAAAATGAATCATACAAGAAGTGTGTTTTTCGTGGCAGCTGTTTAAAGATTCTTTGGTGATTGTTAAACCCTAACAAGGTGCACTTTTTCATTAAGCAAAAATGAAGGTTATAAGTGTTTTGGGTTTCTTCTCAAAATATTCTTAGCACTGTATTACAGAGCCTTTAAAAGGATCTTTGCAAAAATCAGCCTATTTCACGGAGCGGTTTATTGGTCACCACAGAGTATATGATAAAGCAGACTTAAGACCTTGAAATGTTACACACTTCCCTAAAGAAAGACAAGTTTTGAACACATTCTTTTTTATAGACCCTTGAACTTGGCAAGAAAGACAACTTGTTGTGTGTTGGTGTGTTTATTGAAATGTCTTTTTTAATGTTTATGTAATATTATTAGGGTTTTGTTTTGAATCATGTTGATTTGCACTAACTAACAGAGAGCTGAAACAGGCTTTAAGGTAGGGTGGTGTTGTGGTTTTAACATAGCTGTGAATTACACGACCAGTCAAATGTTTGGCCGCACCTACACATACCATTACTACTTTACACATTTGAGAATAATAGTAAGGTCCTTAAAACTACCAACACAAATTTTATACAAACTTTCAATGTTTTTTTTTTGTTTGTTTGTTTGTTTGTTTGTTTGTTTGTTTTTTTCAGTACCCAATTAAATAAGTTATAGTCAGGAATATATTTCAAGGGAATTAATCATTCTAAATAAAAAATAAATGCTTTATTTTATTTTCGTCCACGAGGGAGTGGAAGCATCAGTGTGCGCATGCGCTCAGAGGGGCGGGGCTTCGTAGAGCCCGGAAGATCATAAAGTGTTCGAGTGTGACACATGATTACAAACCAAAACAATGAAGGCGATCGTTCAAAGAGTAACGAAGGCAAGCGTAACAGGTACGGCACAAATCTCATCATTTCACAGACAATCTTGCTGTCACCTTGTAATACTGTCGGTTAATTTACTGAAACGATAATGAAAGCGGCTTACAGGCATTATACACTGCTGTCATGCGCGCTCCATGCTTTATCACCTTCACATCACTGACTTATTAGCCACATTCGAAATGTGCGTTTTAAAATATATAGTCTATGCATTAGATCTAACTGTTCAGATCAGCACTAAGTATCCCTCACGCACTCTCTGAAACAGTTGGGGAGGAGCAGATCAGTTCCATTGGCAGAGGACTCTGCGTCTTACTTGGCATCTCAGTGGTGGACACGCAGAAGGATGTTGACTACATGTAAGTACTGATGTCTGGCCGAAAACAAGTTTTGGCAGTGAGTTCATCTAATATAATATCATATATCAAATAACAATTATTATTTTTATTATGAATAATAAATTGCATTCATTACAATTTGTGAATGCAATTTATTCATTAGTATTTAAAATATTAATATTAAAACATGGTCTATTTTGGAGATCAGATACTTAATTCATAAAACCATCCTGAAACATCCTGAAAGTGTGGTGCATATTTAGGCATGGATCTTAGAAAAGTATTGGCATGTGTGATTTTTCTGTTATATCCCAAAAATGTTGCACTGAAGCTTATGTACTTTTACATTTAGTCATTTAGCAGACACTTTTATCCAAATGAGGACAATGAAAGCAATCAAAATCAACAAAAGAGCAATGATATATTATGTACTGATACTTGTTACCTGAAATAATTTCACAGCTGATTTGACAGTTTTCAATTCTGTATTGGTGTTTATAAAATCGACAACTGTGTTGCATTCACAGCTGTCATCCATCTTCAGCAACGACTGTAATTAAAGTATATTGCTTCAGGTCCAAAACTGTGTTGTTGTGACTGGATATCACATCGCTTGGATGAGCGGCCACAGTTCAAATACAGTTTAAACTGAAACAGATGTAATTTGAATGTAAAAGTTGAGAAGGGAGTGTGATTTGATCAGCTTGTAAATTCAGTTAAATTGACAAAAAGAGAAAAGATCGCATTGACTTGAATGAAAGTACTTGTTTTTGAAAGAAGTCTCACCAAAGCTGTGTTTATTTGATCAAAAACTGAATGTGAGCTGTTGATACAATTTAAAATGACCGTTTTGTATTTGAATAGCTTTTAAAATGTTATTTATTCCTTTGATGCAAAGCTGAGTTTTCAGAAGCCATTACTCCAGTCTTCAGTGTCACATGATCCTTCAGAAATCATTCTAATAGCCTATGCTGATTAGAATTAATTTACACAAAAAGAACGAAAATGTACTTCCTTTTTCGATGGAACACTAAATGAGATGTTTTGAAGAATGTTCATGCTGCTCTTTTCATTTTCATGCCGCTCACAGTGACCATATCTGTATGACGTTGTTTATCAGGGTACGTAAGATCCTTAACTTGCGTGTGTTTGAGGATGAGAACGGCCGTGCCTGGAGCAGCAGCGTGATGGACAGAGAGCTGGAGGTGTTGTGTGTGAGTCAGTTCACTCTGCAGTGTATCCTCAAGGGAAATAAGCCTGATTTCCACTCTGCCATGCCGGCTGAACTGGCCCAGCCCTTCTACAACAACATGCTGGAGCAGCTGAGGGAAGCCTATAAACCAGAACTCATCAAAGGTGAGGCTAGACCAGCCGACTGTTGAAGGTTTCATTTGTCTAATTAGGATTTGCCTGTCGTTTAAGGTATTTGCTACATTAAATGGATAGTAAATTATTTACTCGCTTATATTGTTCCAAACCTGTAGAACACAAAAGGACACATTTTGTTTTCAGTGTTTTATGTGGGTTAGTGGTGAGTTTGTGGCTGAACTGTTCCTTCAATTCTATTAGTCACTGATACACTAATCAAACGGTAATGTACAATTTTATCTAGTAAGAGAACAGCTAGAATAGTGGTTCTCCAATTAACTTATTAATCTAATTTATTATAATAAAACATTTCATAAATGAATAACGTTTTATATTTAAGAATTGTATTTATTGTATTACTTGCATTAAAATGACTAAATTAATATGTATCAGTGTTATTAAGGGAAATAAATAGAATTGTTTGCTTATTGAGTTGATTTTGTTTCTGTATGTATAAATTATGTTTAATATTAATGTTATATGTAAGTGTCTTTAATATAAAACACTAAATAAAGTATTCTACTTTAATTTGTTTTCTGATAATTTAGTTTAATAATTGAATACCTGATTCAAAACAGAGTCCCAGTAAAAGAAATTAATTTTTTACATGACTTATGAAGGTTAACACATTTACTTGTAATAAAATTACTAAATTAACATATAATGAAAAAGATTTCATATACTTAAACTTAATTGAAATGCTAAAAACATTGATTTTTATTTTTTTCCACAAGGCTAGAGTGTTGGTTTTAATTCACACAGCTTGTTTTGTGTTGTAGATGGGCAGTTTGGTGCAAAGATGCAAGTACACATTCAAAACGATGGACCTGTGACCATTCACCTGGAGTCTCCTGCTGGCCCTACAGACCCTAAACTGGTATCCAGCTTTGATTTGCAAGGAAATACATGCCTTAAAATGATCTTCTACAGAAACTGTAAAATCTTTAGTTCTGATTACTGCATGAATTGTTTTGGGACTCTATAAACCCATTAATCTGTTTACCTCTCTTCGTTTTTTTTTTTTTTTTTTTTTTTTATACTTCAGCTGTCTAAACAGGAGAAGCAACAGCAGCGGAAAGAAAAAACAAGGTCAAAAGGCCCTTCGGAGTCCAGCAGAGAAAAGGCAGCGCTGCGCTCGAAAGCAGACCCCAGCGCCAGCAGCGGAGCAGATGGAGATGTGTCCTCTGAACGGGAATCATAGAGTACTTCACGGTACACTTACAACCACAGGCATACCTCTAGTGTCTTATTTATCATAATTCAGTGATTGAGACATTATTATAAGCAGTTTTTAATGTTAATGAATCAAGCTCCAGGGGTTATTCTTTGGAGATTGACACTAAATAGCAGAGTCTGCTCATTGTATTTCTTTGTTTTTGTTTTGTTTTTTTAAAGGTTTTTTCAACTTGCAGATCAGTCCAGCTTCCAGTGGAATGCTGCTGTCTTCAGGGATGTCTCTCAGTGCAGCTCATACCACTTATTACTGTCCCTGTCGAATGCCCCGTCTGATTTTCTTCTGAAACTTGGAGAACAAGCGGCAGCTCCACAGTTACCAGTAGAAAAAGACTCGGGCACATATCAGTGGTATTTTAGCACCACTTTAAACACAATATCTGAATATTTACTATGCCATCTAATTTATTTAAATGTATACATCTCTGTGATGTGTTTTAATAAAAAAGGAAAAGAAAAATGCATTACATACTTATTGCATAGCTGAAAAGTAGTTGTTCTTTTTATATAATGCCATCATATTTAAAAATGCTGTTTAGATCTACAAATCTGAATCATTATTTGCAAATATATTTTCTATTACTACAAAGCTAGTGCCAGTAATTAGGGAGACTTGAGTTTATAATCTTATAATACAGTGTTAGTGACCAACTTACAAAAGGACAAAGGAGCTTTTGTGAGGTTACCTGCTTTATTGCATTGGACTGCAGGAAGAAAAAAAGCTAAGAGGATTATTCCTAAATGTGAAAAATGGATGTGGACCTGCCCAATTTGATAAAAGGGGGAAAAAGCATAATGATTAAATTACACTTTGAAAGGATATTGTCCAGTATGAGAAGTTAGAGTTAACAGATAACTGATATCTCACTTTGTGACATAATGAGTGCTTAACTCCGCCTCCGCAGAGGAAGACCAACGTCTGCTTCTACATCACTGCCTGTTTAGCCCCGCCCACTGATTTGCGCATGTAGTCTAAATAACTAGAGAGACAAACGCAGCTCTATGCAGAAACCAAATGATAAAGATGCTCCGAAAACAACAAGACGCTGTACAGTGCCAATTTGTGGAAAAACAACGGATGAACTTTATTTTTTAGACCACGTCTGTAAGAACTCAGTGCTTTGTTCACGTCATTTTACCGCAGATTCATTTGCAAAGAAAGCACAGTTCGACACAGGATTTTCAGAAATATTGAAACTAAAAGATGATGCTGTGCCTATATGACTATACTGGATGGAGTGACAGTAATGTCGCACCCAGTGTCGAATTATAAAAAATTTCAGGGGGGATGGTGTGGTCAATATATTCGGGGGTGGGTTGTTTGGGGGTTTGTCCCGTAGCTAATTTTACACAATGAATACAAAATATGTCTAAAAAAGGTTTTTTATTTAATGAAAAATTAGCCTTATTAAACACTATTATTTTTAAGGTTTTTTTCCTTCTGGTTTCTGAAATGGAGGAATTTGGGTCAATACTGCTAACTAAACAATATTTATCTGAATGTGTTTTTGTGTTGGCACCTTGGCTGGTTTAATTAGGACTGTCATGGATAAATAAAGATGACAATAAAAACGCCCGTAGGTGGCAGCAAATCCCTGTTTTAATAAATTATTTATTGAATCATTCAAATCAAAGATTCATTCAAAACGGCTGAATGAATAATAATAATTAAAATCATAATAATTAAAAAAAGTTCATGACCCCTTTAAGAACAGCAGAGTATGAGAAAAGGGCTATTTTATCATAACAAGCCAGTGTTAGCATGTGAAGTTTAGCCCCTTTAATTATTCTTTTCAACTTATGCCCCCAATTTATTTACCATATTTAGCAATCAAATTATTTAGATGCCTTTACCACTAATGACGTGGTGCGTCGGTCATGTGATCATGTGACCGCAGCTTTTTGGTGTGACGCGCCTGTTGAACTGTCAGATAGTAGCAGAATCACTGGACTGTCATTACTGTAGACACATGTGCTGACGGGACTCCGTCTTCTGGAGAGGAGCACTCATAGGTAGGCCTACGTAATATAAATTTTCTTTTATAATAGTATTGCATAATAATTTGTTAAGTTAAGAGTGAACTTGTTTCAGGTTGCATTGGGCTGGTTTGTTTGTTATGTTGAAACGCTATTCTGTTTCTCTGTGATTTTATTGACGCACTAATCCTCTTTTTCAACACTGGAATTTATTTCTTTATAAACTAGTGTTCAGACCTTCAAGCTGCAACTTATTCATAGTCGTCATATTTACCTATAGTTTACATGCATAACACGATATAGGCTACAATCAAACATTACGGAAAGTTGGAGGAAGATGTGTACCGGATGATAATTGTGTTATAATAGAAATAAATAGACATTTTTGCTAATTACTTGTCAGTAAGTGTAAAATAAATTCCTCTCTAGGTAAGTAAATGCACACACACACACACATATATATATATTTAATATAATTAATATAATGTTTACTTAAAATAGGCATATTATATTCTATTGTATTTTAAAATTGTATTTAAATTTATGATTTGACAATTAACTGTAAGCAAATTAATTAAATAATTGAAAAAAAGAGATTAATCTGAAAACTGAGTTTATTATATGACTTTTATACAGGTATATGAATATATACATATTTAAAAAAAAATAGCCTATATATTATATTTATAAAGAGAGCATTGTAAATTAAATACAGTGCATGATATGAACACTGTAATCTTTGCAAGCTTGCTTTACGTTTAACTATTACAAAATGATTTGTGCATTTTACTGTAAAGTCCACAACAAAGTTACAGTGAGTACACTCATGGTCCTGGTTTGTTTGTGTGATCTCCGGCTCTGATGGCGCCAGCATGTACTTGGTTTGCACTGAGGACTGTGCAGTGATGTGATCCATCTTTGTCAGGAATTTTTCAGCAGGAGTGACAGGAACAAACAGGAAGATATGTGTGTTTGAGCACAGAAAGAGGGTTAAAGAGGGTAGGAAGCTGTAGAGCATTCACCCTCCTGTGCAGAAAACAGACTTTTAGCCTCAGACCTCATTGCCTGTTGTTAAATGTTTCTGTGAAGTATGCATGTGTTTTTCTGTGGTTTGGGTTACTAAGAATTATGTTCTTACAATGGATATGGGAACATCTTTAATTTCCTCTTGTGTAAATGTCACTGTTGTGTGAAATGGATTATGTGTAAGAAGATATGCTTCCCTTTTTCTGCGTGTTGGGGTATGTGTGGAGGGTATATATAGGCATAAGTATTTTTGGAACATTTTATTTTAAGGACCAATTCTCTCTATTAACTTGCTGCTTATTAGCATGAATATATGTTCCCTATTGTAAAGTGTTACTGTTTATATATATATATATATATATATATATATATATATATATATATATATATATATATATATATATATATATATATATATATATATATATATATATATGTGTATATATTTAAACATATATATATATATATATATATATATGTGTGTGTGTGTATTTTTATTAATATAATAGAAATTAATATACTCTACAACCACTGAATGCATTTAGGCATCTAGATGTGGTGAGGACGACTTGCTGAAGTTCAAACCGAGCGTCAGAATGGGGAAGAAAGGGGATTTAAGTGACTTTGAACGTGGAATGGTTGTTGGTGTCAGACGGGCTGGTCTGAGTATTTCAAAAACTGCTGATCTACTGGGATTTTCATGCACAGCCATCTCTAGGGTTTACAGAGAAGGGTCCGAAAAAGAGAAAATATCCAGTGAGTGGCAGTTGTGTGGACGAAAATGCCTTGTTGATGTCAGAGGTCAGAGGAGAAAGGGCAGACTGGTTAGAGATGATAGAAAGGCAACAGTAACTCAAATAACCACTTGTTACAACCAAGGTATGCAGAATAGCATCTCTGAACGCACAACACGTCGAACCCTGAAGCAGATGGGCTACAGCAGCAGAAGACCACACCGGGTGCCGCTCCTGTCAGCTAAGAACAGGAAACGGAGGCTACAATTCACACAGGCTCACCAAAATTGTACAATAGAAGATTGAAAAAAACGCAGCCTGGTCTGATGAGTCTCGATTTCTGCTGCGACATTCAGATGGTAGGGTCAGAATTTGGCGTAAAGAACATGAAAGCATGGATCCATACTGCCTTGTCTCAACAGTTCAGGCTGGTGGTGGTGGTAGGGGGTATTTTCTTGGCACACTTTGGGCCCCTTTGTACCAATTGAGCATTGTTTAAACACCACACCCTACCTGAGTATTGTTTCTGACCATGTCCATCCCTTTATGACTACAGTGTACCTATCTTCTGATGGCTACTTCCAGCAGGATAATGCACCATGTCACAAAGCTCAAATCATCTCAGACTGGTTTCGTGAACATGACAATGAGTTGACTTTACTCAAATGGCCTCCACAGTCACCAGATCTCAATCCAATAGAGCAGCTTTATGATGTGATGGAACGGGAGATTCGCATCATGGATGTGCAGCTGACAAATCTGCGTGATGCTATCATGTCAATATGGACCAAAATCTCTGAGTAATGTTTCCAACACCTTGTTGAATCTATGTCATGAAGAATTAAGGCAGTTCTGAAGGCAAAAGGGGGTCCAACCCAGTACTAGCAAGGTGTACCTAATAAAGTGGCCAGTGAGTGTATATATATATATATATATATATATATATATATATATTAAAATGTAATATATAAATTTAAATATTTCCAAAATATATTTCAAACATATTTTTAAGTTATGTAAATTATTATTGATAATAATTTAAATTATTAATTAACATACAGTCTTTCTTTTTCAGTGTCAAAACCTTGTGTATGTATTGTGTCCAGCATACATGGCAAGTCTTTCAGTGTTTTTAAAAAAACTAAAAAAAATGAAGTTGGTTGAGAGAATGTCCACTTGTGTATGTGACAGAGGGGATTTTATATACTCTTCGAAAACCCTCTAACTCTTTTTTCTAGTCTCAATGTATTGGTCACATGTGTCTTTGTCTGATTGCAGCTGTGTTGCACACTCACACACACACTAGTTTCACTTCAGACTATCGCCTGACTATGGATGTCCCAAAAGACAGAATCAATAGTGTGAAGAACACAACAATGCTCCATTGATACTGAGAGGTATGACTTAACACCTGCTGCTTTCATAAACAGGATAACTTCCCTGATCTGTAATTAAGATTCCAGTCTGTTCAGTATAGCAATTTTGCAGGTGACCTGAAGCGTTTAGAATCTCATTAATCTCATTATACTGTATTTTATATCTAGTGCCTGTACTAACCACACAGTGTTGCTCAAGCTGAAACTGAGCTGTGTAACTGATCTGACCACTTACTTCACTGTATGTTCCTATGAATAACTTCTGCAAATTGTGTTTTAAACAGCTTTGAGGAAATTATCTGTTAAAGATCTTGTGCTTGCATCTGTCTGTGTATGTGTGTGCGACTTTATTTTTCTGTACTTCTCTTAGTGCTGTGTATACTAATTAAACATATCGCTTTAGAAAATAACTGTTTAATAATTTCAAGAACTGTCAGGCAGACAGGGCCGCCAGTGTGTAATTGTCTCTTTGAGGAAATGATTACAGCTTCTAGACCCTAATCTCGGGCTTACAGACAAAATCATTCATCTGTTATCATGAAAACAGACATTGCAGAGTATGACTGAATGCGAAGGGAGACAAGAGTGCGGCAAATACAGTATCAATGTATGCATCAGTCATACTGAAAACAGACAATTTTATATGCTGTTTTATAACAAAGTTCGGGAGGAACAGTCGCAGTTCATTAACCTGATTAACACAAGTGGAGACCAATCAGTAATCTACTCATGACAAGGTATAAATAACAGCAGAACCTACCCCTGTTCATTGACAGTTTTCAGCATCCCTCCTCCACCCCATTTCTCCTCACTTATAGATCCATCTACTCTTACCACAACCGGGGGGAGTACTTTGGGTTCGGGCCACATCCCGAGCTCGGAGCCCTCCACCCGGACAGCACGCCAAATACGCATAAACTTACGGTATTAATATACGTAGATGTGAACTCGTGAAATCAGAGTCATCTTATTTAGTGATCCTCATGCCTCTTTTGATTTGCAGGACTTTAAAACAACAAGAGTAACATGGCAATGAAATCGTTATTACAACCGAGCCGGATGGACAGCAGTGGTAGCTTTCTTCAGGTAAGATGATCTTTCTGTGAACATTTCTATATCTGCACTTCAAATTGAGCAGGATCCTGACAAATCAAGGGCAGCATTTGAGACTTCGAACATTTTGTGTTCCGCTGCGTACATTCACTGGCTGTCTGTGTGTGTGTGTGAGTGAGACTCCAGCAGGACTTGTTGCCCAGACAGGACCATTCAAGCGTCCCATAATAGATGTTTCTTTTTTGCAGCACATCTCTCTCTCTCTCTCTCTCTCTCTCCCTCTCTCTCTTTAATTTTATCATTCAGTCTAAACAATCTATCTATAAACAAGCTATCTCTGTTCCGTCCTCATCCTCCATCTCGGTTATCTAAAGTTTATTTTGGCTTGTTTATGTTGTATTTTATGACATTTACTCCAGGAATTTATCACTAGCACTAGGAATTACAATAGAAGAACTGCTGTCTTTTGATTCTGTTTCATCTGCATTTAATGGCGTGCAATTTAATCCAAAATAGTCCATAATTGCAGGTCAACATTGAAAGTGCAGGAAGCTGGCAGGGTGATTCAGAATATTTAACTGGAGTCAACATGTTGCAGTCACCATAGTGGCATGTTGCATAAGTGATAGAAACATTACTTCATTTTGAGAGTAGTTTTGGTCAGAATGCCACTAACAGACTGCCAGGCACAGCAAATTTTGTTTATGTTGTTGTTTATCTACAAACTAGACAGTTGTTTATACTATGCAGAATCTTTAAATGTATGTAAAATAGAGGGTTTAGTAATCCATATGAAAATAATCCTGCTCCATTTGTGCAGTTGACATAAATATTACACCAAATCATGCACTTTGTTGAAAAGAGATGTGCTATTACTTTTTAAAATGTGATCCTATTAATTTTTTGCCCGTTGGACAATTAAATGTGCCCCAAAATCCAATAAACTTACATTACATGAATATGGACGCTTGTTTCCAGAAAATAAAGGTAAATTAAAAAAAAAAAAAAAAATATTAAAAAAATAATTTGCCTTTGCATCACAGGAACAAATTACATATACAATGAAAAAAATAATTTGCCTTTGCATCACAGGAACAAATTACACATAATTGTGAGACAAAATGTAGCAATTACCTTTTTTTTCTTTTTTTTTTTTACTCAATAATGGGAGAAAAAAACAATTGTGAGATGTAAACAACTTAAAAAAGAAAAAAAAAAAAGGAATTGGAATTGTGAGATTTTAAACTCACAATTATGAGTTCATAACTTGCAGTTAAACACTTTTTTCTCATGTCTGTAATGGAGTTTTTTTGCATGCATATCTACTATCGTCATTGACGATATTAGTCACATGTAACTACTTGCATAAAGTAATGCTGTGATGGTTGGGTTGGGTTGGGTTGCCATGGTAAATCCCATTTCCTGTCCGGGAAAATAGATTAAGAACACAAGAAAGTGACTAACTTTCTTCCTGCTCATAGATGGATGTCCAGCGAGGCTGAAGCTGTTTCTCTTGTTTTGGTCTCAGATAAGCCTCTTTCAGCCTCCTTCAGCTTTTTTTCAGCTTTCCGTTTTTCCTTCACTGTTCTCTGCAGGTTTCCTGGCAGTTTCTCTCTTTTTCAGATTCTTTATTAGCTGAAGGGATATTGCCAAAGTGGATTTTAAAAGGCCACTATATTAATTCACTGAGATGTTTTTTGCTTGGACAAGTAAGATTTTACTTTTTCTGTCCATGTGTAGCTTGTCGATGCATTTGCATTGTCACTGGGTGCATTGGAGCAGCAAATGGTTCGTGCTGCGCAGGAAAAAGACAGAGATCCAGACAGAGGTCCAGACACTGCTATGCTCATAGAGTGAGTACACATTAGCATACAAATATCGAGAATACATTAAGACCAAATAACAGAGCATTTCAGTTAAACAATAACTATATTATCTGTACTTTTAATAGATGCATTGCTGTTATGTCTATGTACTTTAATATTACATTTAAAGAACCTCTGTATGTTTTACAGTAGAGTCCAGTAGAGGACGCCAGTGTCTAGTCAGTCTTACTAATGCCTTTTCTTCCTTTAAAGGACATAAAAGACATCTCTGTCAAAACAAAGACAACCCACTACATCCATTTTGTTCTCTGTAGGATAGAGGGAGAGATGAGCGCTTTGTGTCTACATTATCCTGTAGTTGATGGGGATGGTACGAGCATAAGTGTGAGTGTCTTGGACAAACTGATACACACACACCCCATCTGGCTTCTGCTTTCGATCGACCAGCAAGAGGCCACTGGCATCCTACTGCAGCAACCAGCTGGGGTAAAAGATGTTAGAGAGTGAACACAAAGACACCATACAGTTTTTTTGTTTTGTTTTTTTTAAGAGATAGTTCACAGAAATTCAAATGATGACAGAATTTACATTTTTTGGTGAACTGTCCCTTTAAGAACTACTGCATCAGCATTTTTTTTCTTTCATGTCCAGGTGTTTTTAGTGTGGAAATCATCTGTCCTCCAAAAGAAGGTCCTGTCATTCCACATGGACGGTAGCTCAGACTCCTCCGTCATTCACATCCCTGTAAAGGAGAGCCAGTACAGTATGTCAGATCCCTTATATCATATTAAGCCATAACTGTTGTTGACACTCTGCTCACATCTAGCCGTATTTACTTCTGTGTACTGTCACCATCAGCTTAGGGTGTTTGGCTGTGAAAGATATGTGGGTGTTTCTTTTTTCAGTTTATGGTCTTTTATTGGGTATCTATCTTTTTATTGTTTGTTGATGCCAAGCAGCTTGTTACTTTCACGTGCATTCAGTAGTGAGCTTAAAGACTGCTTGGCAGTGACTCCACACACATGCATTTTTGATATCACTTTATAAATCTGTTTTGAGTCAGAATGGGAAGTTTTCCCCTTGTTTTACAGATCATTCTAATCAGTCAGCAGTTATTTTAACCTGAACAGCTATTTTCAACTGGCTTGGTTTGAAACAGAGGCACTGTATTTGCAGCTAAACATCACAATAGTAGCCTGGCAGCATTTCAGGTATTTACTGCAGTGCAGTTCCAAGAAATTCTGCATGTGAAATATCAGACACACCCTGCCTGGGCACAGTCCAGCTGTGAATTTCCTCTGTGCCTTGGAAATGGATGTGATCTGAAGGGCACTGAAGGCTTGCGAGTGGTTTCCCTGTCAAGTTCAGAATCAGTTCAGAAACTTCCCAAAACATTTTCAGAAAATTCCCAACAAATGAAGAATCTAGAGCAACACTCAGTGCCCCTGTGCTATTATGATGGATGAAATTGTGAAAATGCTTGGAGATTATAAGTCCTTATTGTTGTGTATTGCTCTTTTTTTCCTAGCATTTTCTCTACAGGGCTCAGGAATCAGTTTTGCTGACCTCTTTCGTCTTGTGGCCTTTTATTGTATCAGCAGGTAAGACTTTTGTAATGACTGATAGTTATTAAACTTGACAGTTATTAGACTGCTAAGACAAGCATCATTATTGCTATTGCTAATACATATGACTAGGAAGATGATCAAATCCCTAACCCTAAGCACTGTGATTTATGCATGAATCTCAACCACTCACATGTTCACATTTGTTGCATATAGAAACAATCGACTGTGAACAATTTGATTATCTTTGGAATGGTTTTATTGCTATCTTGCCATCCTTACCTTCTCTGCGGTGCTAAAGTGTGATAAGAGCATAAAAGACAGCAAGATTTATGAGTAATGAAACTATGAATGATTGTGCAGAAATGAACACACTGTTCATATAACACAATGATATCCACTGCCTTATCAGCAACAGGATGAACTAATATATGGCCTTAAGTATAAATGATTTATTTGATATCATCCATAAATCAGAAGACTGCAACTGTTCTCCATGTGATGTTTGTATAATTTGAACTATCACCATTAATGTAGGAAAAGAGTGAATCTCTCCCCTTTTTATCCTCTTTTTTTACCCTCTTTCACGCACTATTTATCTGTCTGACTCTCTTTGTTTCATATTAGAGACATTCTGCCGTTTACCCTGAAGCTTCCTGAGGCCATCCACTCAGCTGAGACCCTGTCAGATCTATATGAAGTGGCTCAGCAAGGAGCAGGTACTGGCCTAGCTAGTCTGATCCACTTAAAATTATGATCAATATCTCATTTAATAGATACAATTATACATATATATATATAATGATATATAATAATACATTATTTCCTGTTTGGCCCCATGGTTTTCTATTTGTATGCTCCACCTATATGAATCTAAAATATTACATCTACACAGTAATGTAGCTATCTATGATCATGTGTATTATTTGTGACAAATTAATTGTGAATTTACTCAAAATAGGGTGGAAGTGTCCAGTGCAGGTTTATTAACTAAAACTGAAACAAGAAAAAATTATTTTCATTACTTGAAATAAAATAAACATTAACTGAAATAAAAGCAATTATGTAAAAATTTAAAATATTGTATTAAAAAATATATGTATTTTATTTCATTTAGTTGACAAAGCAGTATTTCTCATTCTCATTTAGTTAACATCATGTGCAAAAATTTTTTAAACTGAAATAAAATAAATAAAAACTCTATAAACATTTTAAAAAAGACAAAAACACACAACAAATTACAAAGACTTTAACTAAAATTAAAATAAATGCACCCCCCCCCCAAAAAAAAATAAAAAATAAAATATATATATATATATATATATATATATATATATATATATATATATATATATATATATATATATATGGTCCAGCATCCATTTGAATTCAGAGGTCATTCACTCTCTCTGATATTGGAGCCAAGCGGAATTGGGAATACGAAAAGAATCTTCAGTATTATTAGAAATTTAAAATAGCCCTTTTCATACAATAAAAATTATAATTATCAAATTTGCTTTATTTTGTTTTTTTACAAATAACATCATAGTTTTTAGGATTAAACCCTGGTCCCCATGCACACTAAATGAAAACAGCAAACAAACAGACTAACACTTCTTACATTTGTAAAAATGTATTTTTTTTCTTGCTTATGTCTCTGACCTAGGGCACCAAGTGAGTCAGGTCTGCCACTGGTGCTCCCTTAAAAAAGCATGGGTGACGTGATTATGTCAAGTGTGTCAGGAAAGCAGAGTGCTTTTTTTCAGTATACTCAAGCATGTTGCATGTACAAGTAATAATTAGTAATGCAATATTTTTGTATGTTCTTACATGCTTCAGACCATCTTGAACAAGTGTCAAATATCCTTTGTCAAATAATGAAGAAATATTGCAATGTTCATAGAAAAGAAGTAACTATGTGTTTGAATCTCTCCATCCACCACAGCTGTGAATATCCTGGCCTACTATTCAGTTCCAAGTTATTACTAGTCCAGCTGACATTCCAGATAATGTGTGAGACTATGTGAGCTCATCAGAGCATAGAGGTCATTGAGGGAAAGAGTGTGTGTGTGTGTGTGTTTGTGTTTGTGTTTGTGTTTGTGTTTGTGTTTGTGTTTGTGTTTGTGTTTGTGTTTGTGTTTGTGTTTGTGTTTGTGCGTGTGTGTGTCCGTGTGCGCGTGCATGCATGTGTGTGTGCGTTTGTGTGTGTGTATGTGTGTGTGTTTACCGACATGGGACTTCCTTTGTTCCTTAACAGTGATAGTTCCATTCTTCCTTAGTTAAAGACAGCATTTTTGAGAAGTTAGCAATGGGCAAAAACAACAACAACAACAAAAAACACTTGTATCACCTTAGCAACACCCATCCACAACACCCTAAATATGTATACTAAACTTGCCACAGAAAAATTGTAAGTTTGATTCATTAATTTGAAGTTTCTTTTGAAAGAGTAGAATATCTATTCTTAATAGAAACTGGTAACATAAGGAGAAACCATTCTGAAAGGGGTTGGGAGAGAGACAGAAAGCATGGGGAGGAGAAAGAGGAGGGCTTTGGTGTGCTCTGTGAAATCAACCTCCCCATACGGGCTGTCTGTTTGGATAAATGACTCAGTTTTTGGACGGCTCTGTGTTGGGTGTGTTTGAATGGCGTTTGTGAATCAGGTTTTTGAAATGCACGACTGAGCTTGCTAAATTTCTCCAAGAACTTCAGTGGGCCTGAGGACAGCAGACGGGAACAGACGCTTTAGCCTGGCTGAACTAGATATAGCCACACACACTCAAATTCACATGTGTGCTGACAACGTGTGGTGGTCTATGGTAGGAAGCTGGAGTGGGTGTGTTTGCCGCTTTTGTGGTTGTGTTGGTATGAAGTTTGTACATGTGAGTTGTTAACCATTAATCAGATTCTCTCTTTTATTCCAGCGTTCTGGGAATCCTCTCTCAACAAACAACAAGGGACACTCTCTGCCCCAGACAGTTCTCTTGTTCAGGACAACTGCTCCAATGTTTTACAGATAGAAGATCAAACCTGCACACCAATTGGGAAGCTAAATGTCCCACTACCACTGACCGACACCTGCCCTAATACCTCAGAAGGTGAAAGAAGTTGCTCCAGCAGTGCTTTGTCTTTTATCAACCCTGTCTTTCTCAAGACACAGCAAGATGTCACAGGAAATTCAGAAACAGTGATCTCAAAGGACCCAGCAGCAGAAAACGGAAAATCTCGACCCCCTCCTCCACCAAGACCACCTCCTCCTTGTATTTTGGTTCATAGCCCTACTGCATCCCCAAGTCCGAGGACTATGCCTTTGAGTGCTGGCATTACCAGAATGAGTCAGAGACACAATCCTCCACCACGACCTCCACAAGCACCAGACATCGACAGCTACCGCTGCACCATTGCGTTAGATGACGAGACCATCTCTAGAGCCCTTTCTCAAGCCAATCGGAACCATACCACTCTTTTTAAACCGGCCAGCAGTTCCGTCCTGCAGCAATGGACCGGACCCGAAGAGAAAGGGCGAAGCTTAAGTGGCCAAAGCATGTCCACTTCCTCATCGGACTCTCTGGATTCTCCTCCGCATCCTCTCCCTTTGGGACTATCCCAAAGTGTTGGCAAAGGCCTCTCCACGGATGACAGCAGTGATGAATATGACGACGAGGAGGACGACTACGGTGTGGCACTTGAAAGGGATCTGCATCTTCGCCTTCGTGCTTCCCGCATGTCAAAGAAACTCCTGACGGTCGAACTAGTTGGAGCACGTCCAAGACCCCTTGTTATCCCAAGAGCACTAAAGGGACACTTCTGTAAGGTCCGAGGTGTTTTCAGTGTACTGGCTACACCTGAAAAACGCATCTTGCTCCGGATCATTGCGTTGTCCCAAGACAAAACTTCCTACTTTGGGTGCCTGGTGCAGGACTATGTGAGCTTTGTGCAGGAGAATAAAAACTGCCACTCGTCCAGCCAGGATCTTCTGCAGACCATCCGGCAGTTCATGACCCAGATGAAAGCTTACCTCAAACAGAGCTCGGAAATGAACCCACCTATAGAGTCATGCATACCCGAGGACCAGATAGGTGAGTAGATTTCAGTACCACTCTTTTTACAGCCATGTTGAACCAGAGTCGTTTTGAAAGCACCTTTGTGGGAGATCAACCTATGAATGGCTTACTTTAAGGGAAATCTAATCCTGTTCCTGGAGGGCCACTTTCCTGCAGAGTTTAGCTCCAACACAAAAGCCTGGAATTTCTAGTAATCCTAAAGACCTAAATTAGGCTGGTTTAGGTCTGTTTAATTAGGGACAGAGCTAAACTCTGCTGGTGTCTTTCCAGGAGCAGGAATGGACACCCCTGGCTTACTTATAGTAACTGTGCTGTGCTGGATGGGTGGGTTTTATCCACTGTTCATTATACTAGTATCTGGAAACTATTAGTTGTAGCATTTTGAAATGTTATCTTCTTTGTCTTCGAGATGTATCCTTAGCTTGCCTTTTTGTTTCCTAGTCTGTGCACTTTGCAAACTCAACCATAAATTCAAGGTCTGGTTACTTTGACTTACCTGAAAGTTCAATAGTATATTATGTATATATTCCAAAAAGAGGGGCTATGTTTTGATATGCAATTAAGCCACTGTTATACAGTATATAGCTGATATTAGAAACATACTTTGTTTTGAATGTGAGTTTACTGAGCTGCTTTTGTTATACAGTGGAAAATGCAGGCTAAAAAATTGTTGATAGTGTGGTGGGAAATGCAAAAATAGACTACAAGATTAACTGAGCAGTGAAACACAAGCACTATATCTGAAATACCTTTCGAGTGCAGCTTTCCTCTCTGCAGTTGCATTGAAAAGTGTTTGGAAAAGGTAAGTGCAAGGCCAACAATATCATATTAACTAGTCTGGTTTGCATAAAAATGACAGCTTGAGGGCAGACTGCTATGGAAATAGCTGAAATGAGGTGCACATTTCACAATTCACACAGAGTAGCAGTCATTTTAATAGCAGATTAAATATTGAGTAAGTGCATTTTAAGACAAATATGCTATAACCCTGTGTTATTGTTCTTAATATATTAAGGATATTAAAAAACATTTTTATAGGTCAGCTAAAAAATAAAGTGTTTTAAAAAAAGTCTTCAGTCACTCTTTGTTTGGTGGTTTAGGACCAATAAAGAGAGCTTGAAGGCAGAAATAGCATGAGTACTTTAATCATACCAAAAATAATACTTGCATATCAAACCTAAGGCAAGTAGGAAAGTGTTCAAAGAATATAAATTCTTCATGAGTGGAGCACTTAAATTTGTGCAATTTATCCCAGCAATATGTTGTCGGTTTAGCTTAAAGATAAGCAAATGCTTTCCACATTAATGATTAATGTTTTCCAAAGGCCAGACTTTTCTTTGTTTGTTTAACTGTAACGTTATTACCTTTTGAAGCTGTGTTGTGATACCATGGTTACACAACAGTACATAAGGAACATATCTATAAATAAAAATGAAGGATCCTTAAAAATTAGGTTCCTTAATTCATACACTTTTGTATCTTTCAAATGTTTAGCATTCCACCTTGAAGTGTTGTTTTCAATACACTTATTAGTTACAGTGTTACAGTGAAGAAATTAAATGGAAATGTTACTTTGATTTATACCATGGTACTGAATAATTATCCTAATCATATGTCCATATTAATACCCAATATACAGCAAACCAATGTAATTGTGTGTGTGTGTGTGTGTGTGTGAGTGTAATCAAAGTAGGTTTAAGTTTGGCATTAATGGGACATAACCGATATAAAATTTAAAAAAAAATTGATTGACAGATAAACGCCACACTCTTTATTTCAGAGTTGTTTTCAATTTTATGGATAATGCACCTAACAATTTTCTACATTCCTTTTAACAACATTAAGATAAAGTTAAAGAAAAAATATTTTGCTTTATAATCTCTTTATTTTGGAACAACATGAAGGTTGAGTAAATTATGACAACATTTTCATGTCGGGGTGAACAATTCTTGTAAAACTGTCTATTAAATAGAACGTTTAGAACTTCATGCCTTTTTACTCATTTTTGTATCACTATGATGATGTGTAATGTCTCTGAAACTTTTATGTTAAAGCTTTAACCGAAACTCCATCTCTTTCACAGATCCAGTGTTGGAGAAGGCCATGCATAAGTGTGTGCTGAAACCTCTGTACAGCTGCTTGCAGTCAGTGCTGCATGACTTCCAGGTGGCCGATGGAGTGTGGCAGAGGCTGCAGGAGAATCTGGCCCTGGCCAAGACCAAACAGCCTCATGAGCTGGGCGTGAATGGAGCCCGGCCACCAGACGCCCACGCCATCCACAGGATCCACCGAAAACTCCAAGCCATGTGCCGAATGTACTCACCTGAGAGGAAGATTATAGTGCTGTTAAAAGTCTGCAAACTCATCTACAATATTATGCAAGACCATGAAGGTGTGTATGGGTGGGATTATGTCTTGAGGGTTTATTTAAAGGCTTTATATGTGATTTATGTTTTAGATGTGTATGAGATCAGTAATTGAAAGGTGGAATCAAGTGGAAGGTACTTGCTGGAATGGATAAGTAATAAATATTTCCTCTGTGTGTGACAGTGCGGATGTTTGGAGCAGATGATTTCCTGCCCATGTTGACATATGTGTTGGTCCAGTGTGACATGCCTCGGTTGGACACTGAGATCCTGTATATGATGGAGCTGATAGATCCCCCATTACTGCATGGAGAAGGTATGTTAACATGTTCTCATATTTATGTGATAATGTTACATAAGCTGGAATTCTTTTACAAAAGTGCAAAAAAAAAAAAATCAAATGATTTCCTGTATCAAGAGGAAACATTGAAGAGCTTCAAAACTAAAACAGTATTAGTTATTCCTGTCCAACATCATTGTTCATAATGACAGAGTAATGTTAACAAAGTTAATAACTGTGCAGTATTCTAGTATCCAAACTGTAGGAGGAGTTTCAGAACGGACGAGCATTTTCCATGTGTGACGAAGTTCTGTTCCCCACAGAGTCATTTCCTCCTGGGTGTGTCTCTTATATTTACTGAGCTCATTGTAGCAGCCTTTTATTGCTATGTATATACACAGTCAAGTCACAAACATGTTGATCTAATGTGACAGATAAGATGATCCTCATTATAGTGCTAATTTCCCCTTTGTCTCAGTTTCAAAATTCCAGTACTTCCAGTCTGGTCAGTAAATAATGCATGTTTTGAAAACCTGGTGAACTGCCTTGCTGTCTGTTGGTGCCTATAGAGTACAACAGTCAGGTTCTGGAAGTAAAAATGCTATTCATTTTCTCCATAGGGAAATTGACCTAACTGATAAACCTTTAAAACAGACCTGTTAAGAGCTCAGAGATTGATAATTGATTTCATATAGTTTTGATGAAACCATCTGTTTGTGTTAATTCAACTGGCTTTTAAAATGATTGCTTAATAGCAGAATTTGTGGTGAAAAACTATACCCACGATTCTCTAGAGACAATTTCAGTAATCGGTGTTGCAGTGAGCAAAGCGCACCAAAAGCGATCTTTAGCTCCGCCTACTCCCATGGAAAAAATCTAATATTTGGTTTCTATAGATACAACCAACACATTTAAATAAATATTTTTAGATTTCTTAGCTGTTTGATTGTCATCAAAGAATTTATATTTCAAATAAATGCAGTTCTTCCTGCAAATATCACGGTTTTCAAAAAATATTAAGCAGTACAACTGTTTTCAACATTAACAATAAGAAGAAATGTTTCTTGAGCAGCAAATCAGCATGATTTCTGAAGGATCATGTGACACTGAAGACTGGAATAATGCCATAAAAATTCAATTTTAAAAGACATGAAATTAGAAAAATTAATTTATATTTCAATTTTTTTTTTTACTGTATTTTTTATCAAATAAATGCATCCTCAGTAAGCTTATTTCAAAAACATACACTACCATTCAAACATTTGATTTTAAACAATACTTTATGGAACTAAACAAGTTTTTATTTAGGTTTTGGAATGTTCACTGGGTGTTTGAACTGTTTATTAAGGTGCTCCTTTTCTCTTGATCCTGTACAGGAGGATATTACCTCACCAGTGCATACGGAGCAATGTCACTGATTAAGAACTTCCAGGAGGAGCAGGCTGCAGGAATACTAAGCTCTGCAACACGCGGCACACTCCACCAGTGGCACCAGCGTCGCACACTGCAGAGAAACCTGCCCTCAGTGGACGACTTCCAGGTAAAGCCCTGACCTCCAAACAGGTTGCAGTCAGCATTTGAATAGTTTCAGACTGTGTTTTATGGATATGGACTATTTTCATTCCATAAAGTTTCTTGTTTAAAGTTTATCTACTAGTTTGTTTAATATATTTAATAACATCCACTCTGTTTGTTTGTGTGAAACTACATGCGAGTGGCTCTGCAGAAGGCAGATAGCGGCTGCACGGCTAAAACCCTTAAGGTGCAGCCCTACGCCACGACGGAAGAAGTGTGCCGCCTTTGTGCGCTCAAATTCCGCGTGTCTGATCCAGAAAACTACGGCCTCTTTCTCTACACGGATGACAGCAGCCAGCAGCTGGCCGCAGACACACACCCTCAGTGGATAAAGTCAGAGCTACATAGTCGACCGAACCGTCAACACTTTTACTTTGTCTACAAATCGATACCCAACATGAACTGTTCCACTCCTTCGTCTTGAGTGCAGGACGTTTCCTGAACACTCAATAGCCAGAAATTTTTTATTGAGGGTGTGGCTTTAAGGAATGTGTATAAAGATCGTAAAATGAAAAGTCTCATGGACACAGTGGCTCAAAAAAGAATTATGTAATTGCCACTTTACATGAATAGAAACATTCCACTTAATGCTTGCAGTCAATTTGTGTAAAAATGAGAATTCACAATGGTTATTTTCTTATTTTTATAATTATTTACTTATCTTTCCCACTAAAGGGGTCCAAATGATGTTATTTCTTGGGTATCATAATTTCAGGCAATATTGTTGTTGTTTTTTTTGTTTTTTGTTTTTTGTAATGTGGGAGAGTTAAGTAGCAACAGGCTTGCAGGCAAAATTCAGAAGACTGCTAAATATATTTTTGGTTTGAATAATGATAAATATTTTTAGTTTCACAGATTAAAGTTGTAACGTTTGATAATGCATAATTGTATGATAATATAACTACAGTAGTTCATATTACAAATCTGAAAATATATATTTTTATATACGTAGTGTGAAACCAAAGGGTGCTATATTTTTAGAAAGTCACATACATGCATATTACATTATGTAAAATAGTGTTTATTCACATTGTTATGATTTGAATAGAAATGTTTAATATAAAAGGCATTTATTGGGTATTGTAAGTTACGTGGCATTGAACCTGTGAGTATATTTTTTTTTCCTTTGATTCAATATGAATTCAATATAGCATCTTTCCCCAAAAAAGCCAGGACTGCAATGACAGCGATATTATGCCATTGTTCTGCATGTACAGAGGTGTCAGGGATTCTCTCTAGTTAACCTTTAGAGTTCTGTATATAATCTTTAAGCTATTTTTGCAGTCAGTGTTGAAGTATTCGTCAGAAGACTTGTCTCCTCTGCCATCAAGAGATTCAATCAACACATCAGTGTGAAAATTCTTTGAAGGAAGAAGCTTTCAAAATGTGAGCTTCAGAAGAGATGATGCCTGATCATGTGGTTGCTTTTTCTTTAGCACAATAGAGATGCGTTAGTGTGACCTTGCAAACTGTTAAATTGGCAGGAGAAGCTTTTTTTCTCACTTTGTTCTTGTGAAATAAGAATACTTTATACTTCAGCCAATGTCTAAATGTGCTACACAATAAATGTTATATATTTTTGTGCCATAACATGTACAACGCACTTAGTGCAGAGAATGTGATTTTTACCCGTTTCCTGAACACTGAACTTGTGCGTATTTTATTCCCTTTGTGGTTATTTGCACTGCAGGAAATAAAGAGTGTCTTTATTCTTTTTATTATCTCAAACAGTTTAATGTTTTTCAAGTTACACTGTAAAAATGTTTTGAGCAACCTAAAATATACTTTGTGCAGGTATTAGTATTACTTGTTTGTAAAATATTATTAAATATTAGTATTTTAAATAATTATATTATTCATTTATTTCCAACTTTATTCGTCTACTTTTAATTTTTACTCATTGTTAATATGAAGTTATTCTTTAATATTATTTACCATGACCAGACTACTTTACGTTACACCAAAAAAAAGTTATTAATTTTAGCATTTTAAATATCTATATTAATTATTACTTTATTTTAAATGTATGAATTAATGAACCAGACTTCATTAGGTTACACCAATGGTTGTTAAAGATTAGGTCAGGCAGAAATAGCAAACAACTGCAACCGTTTTCCCTTTTTACAGTACAGTCAACTCCCTGCTTCTCTCTCCTGTAAGTGTCACCCCCGGAGAGGAGGACAAGACACCTGACAGCGCTTCACATTTCCCATCGTCTGGATGCAGCATCTGCGCTGATTGCGTGTCCGTCACCACGGTGACAGTGCAGCATCAGCACCACCGCTGTCATCCACAAAGCCTTAATCTTAGCCGGCACTTATTTCTTCCTTTACATTACCAGCCTCCCACTGAGTTTTTTTTTTTATTATTATTTATTTATTTTTCAAGCATGGCAACCACGTTATTTGATTTTAACCATCATCAGCACACGATCTAAACCCGATGAGTATTTCTCACTGTTCAGAACGTGACTTGTTCTTCTTGTCAGTGGGTGCAGTCACGCTTGTAAACGTTCGTCGTGCGTGGACGTGGTGACGACGAGTCAACGCCACGGTGATCCAGTTGACGACAGAGGCGGGGAGGGGCGCGGACCTGATGCTGATGCGCCCGAGTCGACGAGATTCGCGACGCACGATCCTCACCGGTCGAGCCGAAGATGGTAGCGGTGCACGCCTCTGCGCACTCCGTGGCCTCCTCAGAGTGGATCATCTGCCTGGACAAGAGGTGAGTGACACGAGATCACGTCCGAAAGCGATTTTTACTTCCGTTCATTTCAATGTCCGGGGGGCTGCAACAAGGTGAAAGCAGCAGAACGCGCGATTGTCTGTCCTGGGTCCCCGATGCATCACCTGCATCTGAATACTCATCATGTGTAAATGTGTATTTTGTTTTCTGCAAGGATTTTGTTGTGTTTCTTTTGTCAGCGACAATGAATGACCTGCTTCTGCCTGTGTCACATCATGTGCATTTCTTGTGTGCATCCTGTTTTTGAATGACATATTTTAATCAGTTTCTTTAAAAGGTATGCTGCAGCATTAAATCTGCCTTTTTTATGACTGTATAAGAACAATATTCTGTGGGTTATTTAAAACAGAGTTAATAATTAGGCTGCTTTTGGATGCTCACTTTTTTGTTCTGAACTTTAAGATGCATAAACATATTGAACATTACTAAGACTATCTTACCTTCTCCCAGCCCCTCCTAGTCCAGACACATCCCTGCAGGTTACCATGGCAATGGGAGGGAAACGTGAGATCACCTTAGTGTGTGTGATGGGGTTTCAGAGGCTGATGTTTTTAATGGACTCTTCAAACGTGGTCGAGCACATTGTCTTTACACTGATCATTGTAATGGTTCTTAAAGATATCCATGGTCTCATTAACATCCGACACCAGGATGCATTGTAGAGATCAATAAATGTGCACACACACAAAGTAAAGAACAGACTGCACTGTTGGATGATACTGTGCTGCATTGTGCTGCTCTGGCAGTTTCTACAGATCACTGACACCATGAATAGGCTAAACTGACTAAAATGACTCTCTATCATATTATTTCAAATTAGGAGCAGTCAGTTGCCTGTGTTGTATTCTGTTTAATATGCTTGATAATGAAACGGTTAGATTTTGCTGGGAAGACAGAGAGGGTTAAACTCTCTGTTGCCTGTTACCTTTTCTTCCATTGATATTCATACTATGCAAAAATATGAAGTCAGAATAATGATCCCCCACTAAACTGATGCTGTGAGAAAGTGTTATTTTAGAATTATTTATATACTATTATAGTATGTATTAATATTTTGAATTAGCTTTTGAGTTTATATGTACAGTTTAATTTAAATTGTAGTTTAGGTTTATGTATTTTTGTCATTTTATTCTAGTTCTACTTAGTTTTCATTTATTTTTTATTTCAGTTGTTTTAGTACTTCAGTTCAAATTTATTTTATTTCACCAAGGCAACATTTCAAATTTTCGTTAATTTTTCATCTAATATTTTAATTTTATTTTTGTTTTATTTCAATTAATGAAAATTATTTTTAGTAGTCTTTGAAATGGTCGCATACGGATTCAAGTCAGTTTTTCATGTTTAATTTTGAGCATTAAAAATCTATACTGTAAGAATAAATCTGTAGAAAAGGGTTAGGGTTAGGGTTAGGGTTAGGTGAGCTATTCCTCTAAACTGAAGCCTAAACCTGATGCAAAATTAAGAACCTGTGACCCTTCCAACATTGTTAAATTTAACACCTGAACCTGACATCATTTATTATATTTTTATCTCCTCCAAAAGCAGCAAGAAAACCAGCTGCATTGATTCTGACAGGTTCTAACATTTAAAAAACTGCAGTTTTAAAGGAACTAATGCCTCTAAAATTGCACCTCTAATGCCTACTGCAAAACCTCTGGGAACTGGTAAGGCAAAAAAAAATAAAAAAAAATAAATAACCTTCAGAGACAGAGAGACACAAAGGGAAAGGAAAGTGCTTTTTCAAAAGACTCTTTGGAGAGCTGAAAAAAGCTTCACAATGTGCTGGAGCTATATGAGAAAAAGAAAGAAACATGGGTGAAAAGAGCCTGAATGAGACAGAGAGAGAGAGGCATGGCTATGCAATGCAGTGTCCATTCTGTGTCCAGCAGATGAATGCTGGTAATGTTTTTCCACTCCACTGAATCTCTGCACATAAAAGTCAACAGCACTTTCACCCTCTCACATCCACAGAAGCACAGGCGGACTAGTCCGGATCACACGAGATCGACCTGGCACTGCTCAGCATAACCTGCAGGCGAATAATAAATATAGAACTAGTTAATGTAAATGAAGCTCATCTGGTCTAACTGGATCTGAGTGATGCTCTGAATGCATAAAGGCTCATAAAGGAGTTTTATATAAAAACATATGTATGTAGAATACATGTACTCAGTTATAAGGAAAATATATATTGTGATATATATCCTTGTATATATATATATATATTTGTTTCATAAGGGATTACTTTATGTCATAGAATGAAAAAATATCTTGTGTTAACCACAGACCTTAATCAGGCATTTATAGAACAACCCCCTGAATTTGGTACGAGTGACTTGGCAGTGTCCCTGCATCCTCAGTACCAAAATGACATTGGAAATTAGTAATAGGTTATAGTCAGTAGTACAGATATTTTTATGTGTAATTAAGCATCTTGAGTATCTGAGAATTATAACAAAAATATTTATCAAAAAAAAAAAAAAAATCAGCTTTTAAAAAAAGGTTTTGGTGTGTAGAACCAATGATTCACTCATCTTGGTTTGTTGAAGTTTCAAGACCAGTACTAACAGAACAGGTTTATTTATTTATTTGAAATCTTCTGTGGAACTTCATTAGCTTGATTAGTCTCCGTATGCATTTTGTCGCACTGCCCTCAGTTCGAAAACAAAACAAAAAAAATGACTGTGAAGTATTAATTTCCTCATGCTGTAATCTCCATAGCAACAAGGCATTTCTGTATAAAGGGTCTGAATTACAGCATACTGATATTGTTAAGAGAGGCAATTTATTCACTCAAGTGCACAACGCACACACACTCACATGTACATGTCACTTAATGAGCTGAGAGGTGAGAGCATTGCTGTATTTGAGCAAAATGTGAAGAGGACCTTTATTTGCCTGCATACAGTCTCTCAATCCCTCATACACCACTGGAGAAAAATGCTGCATGACTGAACATATAACTCATATAAGGATTATGTACTTTTGTTTACTCAGGTATGGTCAGGAACCAATGCAAAAACTTCCAAAAATATCCAAAGCTGCAAACAGTTGCATCAATTTCTCTTCAAAGATGAATTATTAGTTCAAATCAAGCTACTGTAGTTCGACATTATTTTGGGAAACACTTGTTTTATTAATGTGTTCATGATTTATAGCCTGTATTTTGACAGGGCAGATGACAAACACATTAATCTTGATCACATTAATACACATCACAATGCGCTTATTATAACAGACACAACTTTGTCTGTCCTCGTAATTGTCACATGCATCGCTGCAGTGTCAGGAGTTTCTTGTTGGTCGGTTTGCTAAGAGAGCATCTACCCAGACCATAATGTCTATTTGTCTGTTTTGTAGACCAGCAGAACGCTCCGGTGAAGATGTGGATATAATTCTGGCTCGAATGAAGGGTGTGAAGGCCTTTGAGAAGTTTCACCCCAACCTGCTGCAGCAGATCTGCATGTGTGGCTTCTATGAGTACCTGGAGAAAGGCATCACCTGTAAGAAGCACATTTAGAACTGTATTTGCATGTTGCTTCCAGATTTGATTTTCACTTTGTTTTTTTTTTGTTTTGTTTTTTTGGATTTGAGAGCAGTTTAGAAATGTGTTTTCAGGTGGCTATAGGAAAGAAATAAATAAAAATTCTTTTTAACAGGGTTCTTAAGATGCCTATATGATTCTTTAGAGATTAAAAAGGTATTTGATTGTACACTACCATTCAAAAGCTTATTTTTTCAAATAAATTAATACTCTTATTTAGCAAAGAGACAGCAAAAAGAATTACAATGGTACAAAAGATTTCTAAATTCAAGTAAATGCTGTGCTTTTAAACATTCTACTCATCAAAGAATTCTAAAATAAGAGAACATATTAGAGTTTCCACAGTTTTTAACTCTAAGAATAGTAAGAAATGTTTCTTGAGCACCAAATCAACATGATTTCTGAAAACTTGAATATAATGGCTTCTGAAAATTTAGTTTTTCCTTCACAGGAATAAATGACATTTTAAAATATATTAAAATAGAATAACATGTATTTTAAATTGTAATAATATCTTACAATATTACAGTTTTTACTGTATTTTTGATCAGAAATGCAGACTTGGTGCACATATGACATATTTCAAAAACATTAAAAAATCTTACCAACTCCAAACTTTTTAAAGGTTGAGTACATTATAGGTTCTTCATTGGATTCTGGGTTATTTAAAGCATACATAGATGGTTTACTTAATAACTAAAAATGAAATATTCTCTCTGGAACCTGAAAATGTTCTCCTATGGCTCCAGGCTATAAAACTCTGTTATATTTTAATTCAAAATGCTATTGTTAAGCATGTAGTCCCGAATCTGTGCTTAAGGTTGAATTTGCCACCTAATGAGACAATAAGAAGCACATGTTGTCAATGAAAAGAAGTAGCTGTCGTGCTGACATCAAAATGAAGAATTCCTCTGCAATTTGTTGATCAGTATTCATAGACTCTGTGTTTGCCTGCAGTGTATCGGCAGGGTGACATCGGTACCAGCTGGTACGCGGTTCTGTCTGGATCTCTGGATGTGAAAGTGTCTGAGACAGCCAACCATCAGGTAAGAGAGACCGCAATCAGGATCATTTGAAGCCTCAATCTGCTAGGAGTCAGCTGAGATAAGTAGTAGTTTAGCCTGGCAGACATCATTTGCATCTATCAGCATACAGAAACTGCTACAAAGATCCCTGCTGTGAGTAGGCGAATGGTCCACGACTGGCCTTGTTAATAGTCTGATATATGAGGACATGATGCAGTGCTGCTGGGGATGGAAGCATCTTTCTGTGAATCCACTGGGAATACAATGAGTCACACTGTCAGATGTGTTTACTGGCCCTTAAGCATGCATCACTCCCACACAACTGAAGAGGGATTTCCAAAGATTCCAGAAGCTTCTGTGTTTTGCATATTAGAGCTTATAGAATCTGTATAGTGATGTATGGAATGTGATCTCTTTGCGGGTAAAGTGTGACATTCTGTTGTTCATTTCCACAACAATCCCACCCCAAACTGTGTGTTCGGCTGGTTCAAAGAAAGCAATGTTGGGCAGTTTTTTGGAGTCATCATGCTTATAGACTCTGCATATTAAGTATTTTAAATCACCTTTATTTAAGATTACACTACTGTTCAAACGTTTTGTATAGTATGATTTTTTTCATAATTTTGAAAGCAATCTCTTATGTTCAACAAGGCTGCATTTGTTTGATCAGAAATATGGGAAAAATAGTAATTATTTATTTATTTATTTATATTTGAATATATTTTATAACGTATTTTATTCCTGTGATGCAAAGCTGAATTTTCAGCATCATTACTCCAGTCTTCAGTGTCACATGATCCTTCGGAAATCATTTTAATAGATTTTTTTATTTGAATAAAATCTTTTAGAACATTATAAATGTCTTTACTATTACTTTTTATCAATTTAATGCATCCTTGTTGAATAAAAAAATCATACTGACCCCAAACATTTGAACAGTAGTGTTTGCTGAAGTTTGCTTTTCATGTTTCTCGTGAGAAAACGACTGCAGTCATTTTTTACATGTGTCTTTAATCTTTAATCTCAAACTTTGCTCAGATTTTGAGCAATCAAAATCAAAGCTCTCATGAACTGTATTTTACAGCTTTTGACAGTATGTCAGCAATCATAAGATTTGTTTCTATTTGTATTTTTCCTCAGCAATTTCAAAAATGAAAGTTCTCCTGTAATATGAATGAGTAACCTCTGAATAATATTTCCCCCTCTGAGTCTGTATATGTATCGTAGCATTCATATGTAAAACATTCTAGTTATACTTGATTACATGCACAATTGTGCATAGAACTGACACAAGGCATCATGTTATGCTTCTCTTTCACACTTCCGCAGTTGCCCTGCAGCAATGAATGTCCTGCGTGCAGCTGAATGTGTGTGTGGTTTTGTCTGCATACAGTGTGTGCCTGTGAGAATCCCTGTTTCACTGATGCAATACTAACGGCTTGTGTGTTGCTCCAGTTTCATCGAGGGATCCGTGGGGCAATAAGCTATTATCACGCTGCTCTGATTAAATGAATGTAAAATGTAAGACAGGGTGTAGAAAATAAGTGTATTTGTGGATGTAATATGATTCAGTTATGAGTGTGTGAGCTTGTGTTTTACTGATCTCAAACGACCTTTTTAAACCTCACTGAGCACATTCCCTTATGGCGTGCATATATTTACATAAATTACATAAATTAGAAGAGTATTTAAAGTAATAGCTCGCCCCAAAAATTTTAATTATTTTCAATGTAATTACAATGAATAAAGATTTAGGGGTATTTTACCGCCATCTGGAGCTTTGAATTTAAAGGAATAGTTGACACACAAATAAAGATATGCTGAAAATATACTCACACTCAGGCCATCCAAGATAGAAGAGTTGTTTCTTCGTCAAAACAGATCTGGAGAAATTTAGCATTACATCACTTGCTCACCAATGGCTCCTCTGCAGTGAATGGGTGTCGTCAGAATAAGAGTCCAAACAGCTGATAGAAACATCACAAGTAATCCACACGAATCCAGCACACCAATTAACATCCTGTGAAGTGAAAATCTGCATGTTTGTAAGAAACAAATGTATCTTTAAATGGTCACTTCTGGACAAAATACTGGGCAAAAGTCCATAATCCATAATAACACTTCCTTTTTAGAACTGTTTTGGATTGTTTCTGCTTGTAAACTGTGATTGATCTGTGCAGAATTCTCTCTTGATTCAGATGAGACGACTTTTTCAGAAAGCAGTTTTATGTTTCATATTTTAGCCGGAGTCATGTGGATTACTTGTGGATTATTGTGATGTTTTTATCAGTTGTTTGGACTCTCATTCTGACGGCACCCATTCACTGCAGAGTGATGATGGCACAGATTTAATTTTGAACAAATCAGCATAACTATTCCTGAAAGATCTTTATAATTAACTTGCAAATATGTTATCATGGTCCTTCTCCCTCTGTTTGTCTTCCACTCTTCTTAATATATTCTTTTTTTGTTTTTGTTTTGAAGGATGCTGTAACGATCTGTACTTTGGGAGTGGGGACAGCATTTGGAGAGTCGATTCTGGATAACACTCCTCGACATGCCACGATTGTCAGCCGAGAGAACAGTGAACTTCTGCGCATCGAACAGAGGGAGTTTAAAACCCTGTGGGAGGTTTGTGTGTGTGCAGGTGTTACTGAACATTTTCATGACAGCTGCTGTAAGTGAATTCGGCTGACAGCTACAACTAAAATGACTCTAAAAAGCTCAAAAGAATCTGACCATGGGCCGCTGAAATTGAGTTTCCAGTCTTTGAAAGGCAGGGTTTTGGAGAGAGGCTGCGTGATGTTGATGTGATTCAGTGGCTAAGTGTGGCAGAAATTAACAATATGACTAATATTGGCATCTTGAGTTTTGAATATTTTGAATGGCATATGACCATACTATATTTGCAGTTATTTTCTTTATGCAATGTATAGCTATGTTACAGTTGCCAAATTATGCAGTATACAACAGTATACAATTTCTATAGATTTCTTTTAAGTGTTTTCAATTTTAAATACATATTTATTGACTATTTATTTATTTATTTATTGCATAGTGCATACTATTCTACATAATTATACTATTCTACTCATTACTTTTTTTAGGCTGCGTAATATTTTAATAAGTAAAATTTAAAAGCTAAATAAATAAATTAACCATTTAATTTCATATGTAACATATCAAAGTCTTGTGTCAAAATGTTAAATGCTATTGTTTATCACTGCATACTGCATATTATTCTACACTGTCATACCATTCTATTCATTATTTTTTGGGCTGCCTAATATTAAAGTATGGTCATGTGGCAAAAATGTTGGACCCTATTGTTTGTCTTTGCATACTCATAACATTTTTTAGGCTGTCTAATTTTTTTATTTTATTTTTTAAATTTATTTTAGTTAAATTGGATTTAAAATGTAAACATATTTAATTAAACATGATGTAACAGTAAAATCATGTGACAAAATTGTTGCATGCTATTATTTATCATTGCATACTGCATACTGTTCTATTCATATTGTTCTACGTATACTATTCTACTCATTAATTTTTTTAGGCTGCCTAGTATAAGTCATGTGACAAAAATGTATGCAATAGTAAATTATTGCATAATGCATAGTATTCTACCTATTTTTTGTGTTTTTTTTTTTCTTTCTTTTTTTTAATAGTAGGTTATAGGCTATACACATAAAGTGTAGCATTACGCTGCTATTCCATTCTGAACATAGCCAGTGTGTTTGTATCAAGGAACCTTTTCAGTAGTAATCACTGAGCATCAGTAACACTAGGGGGCGCTCTCTGGTCTGCTAACAGCTTGGTCGGCTCCTCTTGTTTGTTCAGCACAGTCATACAGTGGTATGCATGGGGTGGGGGGATTCGAACCCTTGCCCCTTTAATCACCGACGATAATGTTAATTTATGGTCTGCTCTAGATACCCCCTATTTCTATTTCTATAGAGAGCGTCTAGAGGGCACGTAGATACACCCCGGAACCCCCCAACCAGGGCCGCAATTTCTACCTCTGTGAATGTGTGTGTGTGTGTGTGTGTGTGTGTGTGTGTGTGTGTGTGTGTGTGTGTGTGTGTGTGTGTGTGTGTGTGTGTGTGTGTGTGTGTGTGTGTGTGTGTGTGTGTGATAATCAATTCAGGAGTCATGTCTTAGTCTTTGAAGTTTGTCTCATTAACTCAGCAGAGAATTGGGAGAAAATGTATTGGGATATTGTAAAAAAGGCAAGATATCCGTATTCATTGTCTTAAATGGATTTAGCTTGGTTGTTAATTCCCAGTCAGAAGCTTTTGAGTGTGTTTAGACACATACACTTTGATAAAGTAGTTTTTGCATGTCCTCATGCTTTAATCTTTCCGGCATGAGAAAAAAAGACTGAAATTGTATCAAATACAAAAAAAAAAAAACGGGTTTCAATCCCTGTTTCATAAAGCCTTTTTCTTGATATGAATGAAATCTCATATCCTTCAGCATTCAATAATGCCTCAGAGGAGTCTTATACTCTCTTATTGGCTGTTATTGAAGGTGTTAACCTGAATTATAAGAAAACGACATGATAACATAAAAGATGTATATAAATATTTATCGGCCTTTGTATACACTTCTGCTTACTATGCGTCTTCTTAAGCAATAGTTACATTAATAAAAGTGAATATTCTGTCGTTTACCTCATATATCATTCCAAACACTTTTCTTTAAATATTTTTCTGAACGTGGCTGCTCTTTTTCTTTTAAGCAATTGTATGGGGACAGAGGCTGTTGAGGTTCAAAATTGTAAAATGATTGTAAAATTACAATAATGTAGTCCATATGACTCATACACTATAATCTTCTAAACCCATACAAAGACCGTATTTGGTATTTCATTGAAAATCTTCCTCCAGCTCTGAATTCTCATCTATTGTTAATGTACATTCAAATAAGGGGCAACTTGACAGGTCAAACTTATCAGGAATGAACTTGTCATTTGTGCTCAAATATTGTACAGATTTCAGAGTTATTGAGTGGACGAGTTACTGCCTGTATGGTTTCAGAAGACATATAATCCACACATGTAGACTACGTAATATAAATACTTAATATATAATGTTACAAAAGCAGCTCTTTTGAACTTTCAATTCATTAAAGGATCTTGAAAAAATGCATAACATTTTCCAAATAAATATGAAGCAGCAAAACAGTTTTTTTAACAATGATAATAATAAGAAATGTCAGCATATTAGAATGATTTCTGAAGGATCATGTGACACTGAAGACTACAGTAATGATGCTGATAATTCAGCTTTGCCAACATGGTTAGAGTTACTATATCTGTGGACACCTGCTTCTTCTGAAGAATCTGTCTTCAGTGCTATTATGACTGATGTGCTGATCATTTCTGATCCTAAACATTAAAAATGAAGTGAGTGTGACTCAGTGTGTGAGAGACACAGAGGCTGTCAGGCTTCTGTCATTAGAGCTGTGTGTGTAGATAGTATCACCTGTGACTCACAGCTCGCTAGTGACCATATGTGCCTTATTTTTGTTTCATATCTTACACACGCAGCTGAACAGTCAAACATACAGCATGAATTATATATGAGTCTCTGCTGCATCAGTGGAATAATGTGGGGGAAGATCTCTCTGTCTCTCTCTACGATATTCCTCCTCTCTTTCTCATAAACCTCGTCTCATTCAGGCGAGTGCTCATAACAGTGTTTTTGTTTGTATATGAGTAGTGTGTGTGTGTGTGTGTGTGTGTGTGTGTGTGTGTGTGTGTGTGTGTGTGTGTGTGTGTGTGTTTCAAACTCATCAGCCTCAATCACAATATGTTTACTGAACTCTCAACAATACAAATGGCATAAAAATATTCTTATAAACTCATATATATTTAACAACACAGCCCAGCTACATACTTTACATCTCATTAAAAGCTGAAAAGTATGTGCCAAAGTAAACAAAATGTATTCGTTTGCTAGCTAAGTATTAAATTATTACGATCCTGGCATTAAACTTGGCATGTAGTGATTGTGCTGCAACAAATATAATTCAATTTAAAAACAAATACAAAATAAAACAAATACATTTTAAAAACAAAGCATAATATAATATTTAATGTGACAAACTTGTAAGAAGATGACTCAGATATAATAATTATAATGTATCTGTTTTTTTAGCAAAGGTGAAGAGAAATCATATACTGTACAATTTTAGGAGGGCTGAGATAAAAGACAAAAATAGGCTCTAAGCATTACATAAAAGTAACTACAGTAACTAACTGACAAGCTTGATTGACAAGTGTGTTTTGCTTATGATCTAGAAGTGTATTTTTATTTATTTTTTTCTGACCAACAAAGCTGTTCACATGGTGTTTATTGGTTGGACTTACAGTGTTGTTTTTGTTAAATAAAACTAAAACTATTTTAAAAACACTTTTTGTAATTGAAATAAAATTAAATTAAATTAAATTAAATTAAATTAAATTAAATTAAATTAAATTAAATTAAATTAAATTAAATTAAAAACTTAACTCAAACGGACAGTAGAAATGTTGCCTTGGTAACTAATTAATCAAATAAGTTAAAATTACAAACTAAAACTGAAATAAAAGAATAAAATAGAATTATTAAAATAAGGAACATAATTGAAATTAAGGACAAAATCACATTACTAAGCACAAAATTACTAAAAGTTACTTAAACAAATTAAAATGAAAACAGAAAAAGATAAATCAACATTTAAAAAATATACTATAATACTAAAATAACACTAGACTGACAGACACAGTTCCAATGGATTGGACTTGACCTGTAATATGCAACAAAACAGGGTCCTCTAATATCATAAAACTATATTAGTGTATACCTGACTGGAAAAGGGCTGAACTAACTGATACTCGAAGACAGACTACCCTTCTCTCTAATGTGATAATGGTGATTTCACTACATCTGCAGGGCACACACACACACACACACACATACACTCACACAGCTGTCTGTTCCGTGTAAATACAATTTAATACTCTAAATAATTGATAAAGCCACAAGCTTTTGAGAGCCTTTTAGCAGCCCATAGTTCCCTCTCCCTCGCTCATGTGTAATGCTGTGGTACAGGGTGAATTGAGTGAATGCAGCTCTCTGATTGGCTGCAGCTATTGCCTGGCAACGGCGACTGAAGTCCAGTCAGATGCTCAGCCAGAAAGATCCAAAGAGCAGACACAAGATCACATTATCCATACGTGTGTAACTGGAGCATCAGGGTGTGCGGGTTTGATTTCATGTCTTTGTGCATCTGACTGGAAAGCACTGGAGCTTTTGCTGGATAATGCTGGGAGGTTGGCAGGGTTTAGGAAGTATCCCTGTCGGACTACACTCCACAAACTCTTACCAGGGTGAGTCCCATTGGCTCAGTGTCTTTAATTGTACCACATGCACAAAGATTTTATGCTATTTTCATAGTTTATAATCAATAAATCACACTTATAGATATATTAGTACCTGCAGCACTGTGTTCAGAGCTGCATCAATATCAATGTGGTTTTTGAGGTTAATGATCTCAGAAGTGGTTTTTTTTTTTTTGATTGGAGGTGATAAACAACAGAATTGACTTTTACTGGTGCAAATCATTTTAATACATGTTCTTTTCTTCTGTACTTTCCTTACATCTGATGTTTGAGAATGTAGTATTTCTGATAGGATGGTCATGACTTGATAAAGAGGCCCTGTCCTTGTGCCAGCAGTGTGAGGTGAATATCAGCTGCTGAAAGCCGAGGATGTGCACTGAATGTTGAGGGGCTTCTGTCTCTCCAGGTCAGCTCTGTGCCAGGCTGCAGGGGGCACCGCCTGACCGGCCAATGAGGGAGGAAGTACTCTTGTTTTGTGTGTTTATATGCTGTTAATTGCATAATCCTGGCTGAATTACTTAACCTATGTGAAGGCAGCCAGCTGGAAAGAGCAACAATGTATTATTTTGTTGTGTGTATGTGTGTCTGAGGGATGGGAAAAGTTAAGAAAAGTTAGCTTTTGTTTAAGCTTCAGGAAGCAGGAAGGAAACAGGATATACAAAGTGCATTTGTGTGAATGGGACAAAAACTGTTTGAAGACTTCAAATCAGTGGCTAAAGAAAACCAACCTCTCCAGTTGTAACCCTCTATTCAGTTCACTCTATCATACAGAATGTTCTCTGGACTCTCTGTCACTTCTACTTAATGGAAACACAGCACCTTAGAGTAGCATGGGCTGTGGTACTGCGTTTGAATGAATGAAGGCTCAGTGCATCTGTATTACATCAGTTCACTCAGAGACCCGTAATCTCACAGGATCCTGTGAAGTTACAAAAACATAAATTTCCCTCCCTGACATCATTTATTTTCAGCCTTTTGGATGCTTTTATATATTATGGCTCAGTTTGGATTCTGGAAAAGTTCAGAAATACATCATATTCTATTCTATTCTATTCTATTCTATTCTATTCTATTCTATTCTATTCTATATTGTGGCAGCAACTAAGCATAAACTACTCACTTTTTTTAATGTATACATAGCATATACACTTATGTTCAAAGTTTGGGGTCAGTAAGTTTGTTTGCTTGTTTATAATTTATTTACCTGTATTAATTATTGGTAGTGTATGTGAATGTGGTATTCGATACATATATTTATATATAAGATTTGTTCTCTCATTCATATTTATGCAGAATTTTATGGATAGTGTGAAAGTGTCATCATATTCTTACTTTACAATAAGGGATGATTCTGTAGAACCATTGACTGATGATTGAATAAGAACTTACTTTGTAGTTGAAGAAGTGAGAGAGACAAATCATTTGCTGAAAAATTTGGAGAAACCAATAATTAAACTTGTAGTAATTAAACATTTTCCTAATCATTTATTTACATCAGCATTTTTTAAATATCAAAACATGTTTAAAACAAGATACGTTCACATTTTTAAGTTTACAAGATAAGGTTACAAATTGTGTAAACTGTTAATACTATATTTAGAATTAATTTTATCCTTAACTTTAAATATATATATTAAATATTATTTTAAAAGATTTAGTTACTTATATTTATTCACCCTTTTTCTTCTCTTTTATGGATGGTTGGACATTTTTTTTGAAAAACAACAAAAAATACTGATTAAGAAAATGATTTTTTGCAATGTGGTGCAAGCGTGGTGAACTCCATTCACACAGGCCGAATAATTCAATTTCTCAGCCATTTTGAGAATATCTACACAGATTTCCAGCAGGTGCAGTATAATGTGTGTGTCTGAACTCTAGGTGAGTTTGGGCCGGTATCAGGGTCTCATTCATTGCCTGCTGTTCCTCAGCTGCATGTGCCACCTAGTCACCATGGTGATAGGGAGAGGAAAAGAATGAAAACATCTGAATATTCATAGTGATCGTTGCCAAGCCACAAAAGGCTTTAATCTGATTGGTGGACCTCAATGTTCTTACTACAGAGCTTTCACTTTAAAGATGTAAAGGCAGTTCACCTTTTTGAAAATGATTCAGTGCACGTCTGAGGTTTTGAGGGCTTAGAATACATTTTCATTGTGTTATTCTGTGTCTTGCAGAAATACAGGCAGTGCATGGCAGGGCTTCTCGCCCCGCCGTATGGAGTGATGGACAGCGGGGCTACAAATGATAGTGAGTATCACACATAAACATACACACTCACACAACACATCAGTGATTATTTCTCAGCGATTTTCTGTTTGATGCAGGAATGCCGGACAAAGAGAATCTCAACAGCGACCCTCTCAGTTTCATGTCAAAACACCTGAATAAGGTACGATTGATTTAATATCTATTTTGACTTAAATGTCATATAGTGAAAGTTGCATCACCTCTACAGTTTAATGAGTCGTATAGATATAATAAAAACAGTAAAAACAGTAAAATACTTTTTTATTACAATTTATACAAATAAATGTTTTCTATTATAATATATTGTAAAATGTTTTTTTGTGATTGCTAAACTGAATTTTCAGCATCATTACTCCAGTCTTCAGTGTCACATGATCCATCAGAAATTATTATAATATGCTAATTAGCTGCTCAAGAAATGTTTCTTACTATTATCAATGGTGATCAATGTTAAAAACAGTTGTGCTGCTCAATATTTTTCTAGAAACTCTAATACATTTTTATTTTTATTTGAATTCTTTGACGAATAGAAAGTTTAAAAGAACAGCATTTATTAATATATATATATATATATATATATATATATATATATATATATATATATATATATATATATATATATATATATATATATATATATATATATATATATATATATATGTATATATATATATATATATATATATATATATATATATATATATAATATGTATATATATATATATATGTATATATATATATATATATATATATATGTATATATATATATTCCTGTATATATTCCGAGTCCTGTAATTTGGACTTGCAGTGTTCAAAAATCAATATTTATTTATAAAATTTTTGATTCATCTTAATTTTTCTGGCACAGTTTCCTGAGAGTGACTCAAAAACCGTTTTTGGTGATTAATTTGACAGTAATTCCCATTTCCATGCACATAACTCAAGACCGCAGGCACCACTTTTACACAGATTTATGCTAATTATGTATAATTAATTGAATTTAAAACACCATCTGCTACCAGATGTCACTTACACTAGCAAATTGAGTGCAGGCCATTGAATCCCAATCAATGTGCTGTGTGCAGATCAGAAAATAGGCTGTGCAGGAATGTTTTTCTGTGCCTCACTCTCAACTTCCTCTCTCTCTGTCCCGGATATTGCTTCAGGTCCCATCAGAGAAGATTTTGAGGGCAGAAAAAGTCTTACGTAATGCTATACTGGCCAGAGCTCCACACATGATCAGAGATAGAAAATATCATCTGAAAACCTACAGGTGTGTGTGTGTGTGTGTGTGTGTGTGTGTGTTGCCTATGAAAAATGTTATATGGCACAACTTATGCATGATTTATTCAATTAGGTCATGTCTAGTATATGTAGAAACAAAGTACAGTGCATGTGTTGAGCGTGGTCTGTGTGTGTTTACAGGCAGTGTTGTGTGGGCACCGAGCTGGTCGACTGGCTGCTTCAGCAGAGCTCGTGTGTTCACAGTCGGGCTCACGCTGTGGGAATGTGGCAGGTGCTGCTGGAGGAAGGGGTCCTGAATCACGGTACACCTTTCCTGTTCGCTGTAGTGACAGCCAGCTTAACAGACGGGTCATTCCTACTATGCAGTACCTTTTCACATTTCAAATTACACTACTTAAATTGGAAATCATATTACTTTGATTTATTTGATGACAATAAATGATCATAGTGATTTTATTTTTTATTTATTTTTATGTCACTACACTGGTTTGAGTGTATGTTTTTATTTTAAGTATTGTAGATATTTCTCAATTTTCTTTTCTCTGATTCTTCCTGAGTTTTATTATATTATTTTAACCTGTGTTGGGTTAGTATTATTTAAATACTGTTATATAAATTAATTAAATACTGTTTTTTTTTTTCAGTTTTGACTTTTATTTTTATTTATTTTTTTGTGGGTGGTTTTCAGATTCAGTCATTTTTATTAGGTTTTTTTGTGTATTTTTGTTTAGCTTCAATTTAATTTTAATTACATTTTACTAACTTAAGTACATCACCTTGTCCTTTTTTTCAGTCAGTTGCCAATGCAACATTTAATTTTTGTTTAGGTTTTTTTAGTTATTTTTTTTATCTATTATTTATATTTTATTTTATTTTAGCTTTATTTCAATAACTGAACATAATTTTCACTCATTTTAGTTTTCATTAACGATACGAAGTAATCAGTAAGTGTTTTTTTTTTTTTTCACTGACCTAAAAATCACTTTCCATCATGTATTTGCAACAAGGTCTTTAAAACCTGGAGAAAGATATCTAGTGTTCCCATTCATCTCAGTCGCACTTGTTCAGCTGTCACAGCTCTATACTGCATTAAAGAAATGACCCAGCTAGTTAAACCCAGTAATAGCTTGATTTATATTTTTTTTAATGACTCTAATTAGAGCTTATGAACAGATTCATGCTGCAGAACACGTATTTTATCTCTGTTTTTTCTTTTTGTTATGTTGACAGTCGACCATGAGCTCAACTTTCAAGATAAGTACCTCTTTTACCGCTTCCTTGATGACGAGGAGGAAGATGCAGTGTTGCCTAGCGACGACGACAAACGTGAAGCTGAGGAAGAGCTGCAGGAGACCCTCCTCTTTCTTTCCCAGATCGGCCCTGACGCACACATGCGAATGATCCTCAGGAAACCGTGAGTGGCCAACAGCGCCCCCTGCAGTATTTATTCATGTGAAAAGTGCATTTGGTTCCATATTAGGACAGAGTGCTAGATACTGTATACCTCTTCATGTCAAATTCTGCTATTGTCCATTGTTACTCTTCCTGAGCTATTTTTATGCGTCTATCTTTTTCCCTTTTTCTCTTTATAGGCCAGGTCAAAGAACAACTGAAGACCTGGAGATTATTTATGATGAGCTGCTGCATATCAAAGCTCTCTCTCATCTGTCTAACACTGTGAGTCCTCCATTGCAACCTCTGTGCCTCATTTCCACAGTAATAGCTGATATCATCAGCACTGGTATGAGCAGACTAACATGAGCTGTGCTGTGCTGCCCTCTGCAGGTGAAGAGAGAGCTCGCCGGTGTCCTCATCTTTGAGTCACATGCCAAAGCAGGCACTGTCTGTGAGTTTCAGTGTCTCTTTGCTGCTCTTTAAATTTTGATAGCTAAATTATACACACTTGGTACAGTTGCAAGATATATAATCATAGAACCGGTCAAAATTTTAGTGTTAGTAAGATTTTTTTAAAAGTGAGCCAAAGCTGGTTTTGAAAACTAACTTGTGCTTACTGAGGCTGTATTTATTAATTTTTTTATTTAAAAAAATAAATAAATAAAAAATAACCGGAAAACCAGTTAATATTGCAAAATATTATTACTATTTAAAATTACTGTTTTCTATTTTTAATATCTTGTAAAATGTAATTTATTACTGTGATGAAAAAGCTGACAGTCTCGCTCCAGTCTTCAGTGTCACATGATCCTTCAGAAATCATTCTAATATGCTGATTTTCTGCTTAAGAAACCTTTGTAACATTTGTTACTGAAAACATGTCTGCTGCTAAATATTTTGTGGAAACCATGATACATTTTTTGTAACATTGTAAATCAATTTAATGCATACTTGCTGAAAAAAGTATTATTTTCTTTACAAAACAAAAAAAAACTTACTGATCCCAAACTTTTGATTGGCTATGTTTGTCTATGCTGGTTGCATAGTTATGGACCCTGTTATGAAAATATCAAATAAAATTATTTAATTTGTATCTTCATTTTTCTGGCACTCACTCCAAACTTTTGAACAGTAGTGTAAACACTCATAGGTTGGCTCAGTCATGTTCTCTGTGTGTTCGCTTTCTATATTTCAGTGTTTAATCAAGGGGAGGAAGGCACTTCTTGGTACATTATCCAGAAGGGATCAGTAAATGTTGTTATCTATGGCAAGGTAATGTCAGCTTACATGAATTCTGTTTATTCATGTTAATGTTAAATGACTACATGCATTTTAATTTATTTACATTTTTAGATGATTTCAGACTGAGTCCTGTGTGTGTTTAGGGTGTGGTGTGCACGCTGCATGAAGGAGATGATTTTGGCAAACTGGCCTTGGTGAACGACGCCCCCCGCGCAGCTTCCATCGTACTCAGAGAGGACAACTGCCACTTCCTGAGAGTGGACAAAGAGGACTTCAACCGGATACTCAGGGTACACACACATCTATCAGTTATCGTTGAGACATACAAGCACCAGGAGAATGAGTAGTTAGTGAATCTTTGAACCTAGTGGCAAAATGAAATCTTGATGGCCTGTATTTTGGTTTGTGGATATGCTTGTTTGTGTGTGTAGGATGTTGAAGCAAACACTGTGCGTCTAAAAGAGCATGACCAGGATGTTCTGGTACTACAGAAGAGTCTCCGGCCCTCCAGCCATGGAAACATCCCAGCCCACTTCAAGTATATGATCACATCCATCAGTCTGCTCAGTTTACCCATACATTTCTTGATCCATTTACAATCAATGAATCCATCCATGCATTTATTTAAACAAACTACATTTGCTCTGTCTGGGTTTGCTGGACAGATACACTGTGATGTCAGGCAGCCCAGAGAAGATTCTGGAGCATCTGCTGGAGACGATGCGACTGGACATTCATTTCTCTGACCCAGGTACTGTACCTTCTCATTAATTGCTGAATGAGAGTTCACCCCAAAATGAAAATTTGCAAAGAATTCACTCAGGCCATCCCAGATTTTGGAGAAATTTAGCATTACTTCAGTTGCACACCAAAGGATCCTCTGTACTGAATGGGTGCCGTCAGAATGAGAGTCCAAACAGCTGATAAAAACATCACTATAATCCACAAGTAATCCACACGACTCCAGGCCATCAATTAATGTCTTGTGAAGTGAAAAAGCTGTGTGTTTTTATAAAACCAATCCATCATTACAGCATTTTAACTTTAAACTGTTGCTTCTAGTCAAAATATGAGTCCATGATCTATAATAACGCCTCCTCCAGTCAAAAGCTTCCATCCCCTGTTGTCCTCTCACATCAAAATCTACCAACCTATTTTTTTAGAACTGTTTTGGACTGTTTTTTTCCTTGTAAAAGGTGCTTGATCTGTGCATATTTCTCTCCTGATTTAGATAAGATGATCACTGGAGAAAGCAATATTATGGATAGAGGGCTGTTTGAAGTTAAAAATGTCTTTTTAATGGATTTTTCTTAACAACACACAGATTTTTACATTACAAAATGTTAATTGATGGCCTGGAGTCGTGTGGATTACTTGTGGATTATTGTGATGTTTTTATCAGCTGTTTGGACTCTCATTCTGACGGCACCCATTCAAATCACTCCATCCATTGGTGAGCGAATGATGCAATGCTAAATTTCTCTAAATCTTTTTTGATAAAGAAACAAAATCATCTACATCTTGGATGGGCCGAGGGCGAGTAAATTCACAGCAAATGTCAAATATATATATATATATATATATTTTTTTTATTATATATTTTTCACCCACAGACCCAGCTCTGGATGATTTTGTGCTCATGCACTGTGTCTTCATGCCCATCAGCCAGCTGTGCCCTGCCCTTCTGGCCCAATATCCTTCTAGTGGAATCATTCAACCAATCAACCATATCTATCTATCTATCTATCTATCTATCTATCTATCTATCTATCTATCTATCTTTCTATCTATCTATCTAGCTGTAAGAACAGCATGCTGTTTTTGTAAGTATGCATGTGTTCCTTAGCGTGTGTGTACCTACCACTCTCAGGCCTCTCAGGGCTCAGAGCAGGAGCGTCTAGACTACTCTGTTGCCAGCAAGAGACGGGTGTTCAGCTTGGCTCTGCGCTGGGCTACACTGCAGGGCCACCATCTGCTGGAGGATGACACTGCGCTCAGCTTTCTGGAGGTAAGAAGCATACACAAACATACACATGCTGGCATAGAATCACTTACCACCATCCTGCATGGAGATTTGATAGTCAGATGAGTGCATGAAACCAAACTGACTATTATGCATTCAGGAGCTGCACGGGTTCGTATCTAATGATGCAAGAGTTTTGCGTCCACTGAAGGAGCTACTGCCTGAGCTGGAGAGGATCTTGAAACAGTAGTAGGTTTTTAGTGTGTTGTGTATGTGCCTTTTGTTACTATTAGCATAATCTGACTGTTTAATGTTACTGATGTCCACGTGTGCCTGTTCCTTTTGTGGTCTCAGTCCAGATGATGCACGAACCTCTCAAAAAAAGGTAATGGTTTCAGATCTACTATATATATGTTCTATATTAGATTGTTTAAAAAATGTATAAATATTTTGCCATGTTCATATGCATTTGGTTTTTTTGGTCTCAGTATAAAGTCCTCCTGCGACAGTTCAGCTCTGGAGAGGAGAGGCTTGCAAAAAAGCAGCCAATAAGGAGCTTTGATGACAGTGAGTATACGTATATATCTATATGAAATGTTAAGAATTAAAAAAAAAATGTAAACAAAGAAAAGTTATGAGTTATGTACTGCTGTCAATTAAAGAAAAACGGGAACCAAATACTAAATACTAATATAAATAAGGAATTTAGACATGCATATTAATTTTAAACTTTCAAACTTCTAAAATTTTTTTTTTTTTTTTTTAACATATCACTTTTTCTTCTGACAATTTTCATGGGAAAATATGTTTTTTTAAGCATGTCTGCAAGTAGTCTCAGACCTCACGACAATCCCAAACAAAAATATGTTCTAAGAATGTTTTGCTAAAGTTTCCAGTAAGCTATGAAGTATTTCTTAATATTCTCTGAACAATCAAAACATCCAGGTTTTTAAATGTTTTAAAAATGATTTTTTTTCTATTAAGGTTAAAGGAAACTTCTTTTTTATCCTTTATCATTTTTATCATTATGGGAATGTTATTTTTGAATGTTCTCTGAACATTGTGAAACAAAAAACAACTTTTTAACATCCAACGAAAATTTTTAAGATAAAATATTCCATGAACAATGTATAAATAATCTTTTTCTGCTTATGTTTTGAAAAAATTAATAACTGTGAATGAATGTTCTGTTGATGTTACTGGAAGAATGTTTCTTCATATCTTTGAGATTCTTGAGTGAGTGTTAGCCAAATTTCTGAGAACACTCCCTGTTGTTGGGATATAAAATATATAAAATCAGTTTAATTTTTGGAATGAATGAATGAGCATTCATCATACAATCGGACAATCACTCAGTCAGTCAGTCAGTCAGTCAGTCTGTCAATCAAATTTCTTCTCTCTTCTTTGTCTTTCCATGTGTGTCTAGTTCTCTTGAAGGTGTACTGCAGCGATCACACTTACACCACTATTCGTGTTCCTGTGCTGGCCACGGGGAGAGAAGTGACCGCAGCTGTAGCAGATAAACTAGGATCCACTGAAGAGCTGCTTATGATAAACCTCAGCTCATCTGGAGGTGATCCACATACACACTAATTCATGATGAAATATTAGTTGCTCTTGGAGATGTGACAAACAAATACACACAAGACATTATAGATCTTCAGCCCTTTTATTGCTCTAGCAACATTCTGTATTGAGGCACTCTGTTTCTGTATTATATAATCCACATCCAGATCAGTTTCAAACTAAACCTTTCAGAAGTACTAGCATGACTGTAAATCCTGTAACAGGTTGAAGTTTATGTGGTAGTCTAAATATTAGTGATAGTAAATGCAGTGCTTAAAATCTTGCATAAAATGTATTAGGTGTTGATTGTACAGCTGTACAAGTGTTCAAAATGTGGTTTGTGGTCTGTCTAATTCTAGGCTTTATTTCTGTGTAGAGAAGCAGATTTTAAAGCCCAATGATGTATCAGTGTTCCAGTCGCTAGGAGTGAACGGGCGAATGTTTGCCTGCTCCAGAGAACAGCTTGATTCACTGGTGAGACCAAATGTGAAATATTCAGACACTTAAAGGAATAGTTCATCCAAAAATTAAAATTTGCTGAAAACTTTACTCACCCTCAGGCTATCCAAGATTTAGATGACTTTGTTTCTTCATCAGAACAGATTTGGAGAAATTTAGCATTACATCACTTGCTCATCAATGGATCCTCTGCAGTGAATGGGTGCCGTCAAAATGAGAGTCAAAACAGCTGATAAAAACATCAAAATAATCCACAAGTAATCCACACCACTCCAGTCCATCAATTAATGTCTTGTGAAGTGAAAAGCTGTGTGTCTGTATGAAATAAATACATCAACAAATAAATACATAAATACATGCACCCATTCACTACAGAGGAACCATTGGTGAGCAAGTGATCTAAGGCTAATTTTCTTGATAAGTTTCTTCTTCATAAAATGTCCTGATGAAGAAACATACTCTTCTACAACTTGGATGGCCAAAGGGTGAGTACATTTTCAACAAATATTCGTTGTGAATGTAGTCTTGGTGAGCATAAAAGACCTTTCAAAAACATCTTAATTATTCAGAAGTGTAAAAATATTTTTGTTAACACTGGATATGTGAATAGTTATGGGGTATGTATTTGTGTGTATTTAGTAATGACTGTGTATATGTGTGTAGAATCCACTTGCAGAGCAGGAAGGTCCCTCCACTGGCTCTATGTCCAGTTTTGAGCTGATGAGCTCTAAAGATCTGGCCTTCCAGATGACTCAATATGACTGGGAGCTTTTTAGCTGTGTACATGAGGTAAAGATGCACATACAGTGATACACACACACGACTGGCATTTTTAACCCACAAAATGTGGAGTTTGACTGTGTGTGTGATTGTGTGCAGTATGAGCTGGTCTATCATACGTTTGGACGGCAGGCGTACAGACGCTCTACAGCAAATCTGGAGCTGTTTCTGAAGCGCTTTAATCAGGTGCAGCTGTGGGTGGTCACAGAGGTCTGTCTGTGTGGGACGCTCAGCAAACGAGTACAGCTACTCAAGAAGTTCATCAAGATTGCCGCCCAGTGAGTTCTTCAGCACACACATATAAAATCACCAGAACTCATAATGAATTTGCACTGGATTCAGTGCATTGTGTGTTATATTGAACTGATAAGCACTTTATATATGTGTGCTGTGCATTTTATTCCCTCAGCTGTAGAGAGTTTAAGAATCTAAACTCTTTCTTCGCCATTATTATGGGCATGTGCAACCCAGCCGTCAGCAGACTCAGCCAGACATGGGAGGTCAGTGCCATATCTCAAAAGTCTATTTTAAATCATGTGCAATATTTTTATAAATATAGTCTTTGTTTTCATGTTGGTTTTATTTTCGGAAAAGTGTTTAAAACCGTTTTAAACTAAATCTTTAAAATCCTTAATAAAAAAGTGCTCATAACCAAAAAATGGCACTAAACTTTTTGTTTTGGTTTTTAATTTCAATATTTTTTTTAGATTTTTATTAAACTGTCAATACAATTTGGACTTTAATGGGTTTAACGTAAACCATACAAAAGGTTTATTCAAGTCATTGCAATTTTTAAATAGATGCATATATTAATAATATGGGCACATGCATATTTCTTTTTCTTTCTTTTTTTAGAAACTGCCTAGTAAATTCAAGAAGTTCTACTCAGAGTTTGAGAGTTTTTTAGTGAGTCTATTTCAAACATTTTAAATTCTAGCTTTTTCTAAAAAGTTATTATTTTGTGATTGAAGCTCATTGTTTGTTGATTTTTGTGTTTCTGTCAGGATCCATCCAGGAATCACCGTGCATACCGCCTCACTGTGGCTAAGATGGAGCCGCCAATCATTCCCTTTATGCCCCTCCTCATTAAAGGTGTGGGCATACAATATTCTTGATATTCTTGATATTAAGTACTGGTTGTTACAAAGTTCTTTTCTACAACATGAAATATTTCTTCTATTTCAGACATGACATTCACTCATGAGGGGAATAAAACTTTTGTTGATGGACTGGTGAACTTTGAGAAGATGGTGAGTATCTTACTGTTATCTGTGCAGTGTTGTTGTAGTAATTACTATTACAGTATTCACTAATATTTTGAATTTGCTTTTATTTTGATTCTTACAGTTTTCATTTGCTTTTGTCATTAGTTTTTTTTTTTTCTTTTTTATATTTTTTTATATCTCTTACATCTTTTTTATTTCAGTTTTAGCTTTATTCATTTTGGTACTTCATCTTAAATGTATTTTATTAAACATTTCTGCTTTTTAAGTTTTAAAGTTTTGAAGTTTTTCAACTACTATTTATATATGTATATATATATTTTTTATTATTTCAGCTGTTTTTCAATTAATGGAAATTATTTTTAATTCTTTTAGTTATCAATAACAACACTGAAACTGTGACTTATCTGCATCACTATCTTATTGGCTAGAAGATATATATTTACACTTCATTCTCTCCTCAGCGGCTGATCGCTAACACAATCCGAGCGGTGAGGCACTGCAGGAGCCAGCTGTTCAGTGAGTCATCTACACTCGAATTCTTTGTGGCCCTAATTCATTTCCCATGATCTGTCCATTTGTGCTGCCTAGTTAAAAAAGCTACATCCCAGAGTTCAGTCAATCATATCATATTCATAACAATCTGAGGTTAGATAATCAGGAAAACATAACTGGGCATGTCTTGAGGTAAAAGAGAATAAATGGGTATTAAATCACAACAATTATAAAAATGTCTAAATGTATGTTTAAAAATACTGTAAATAAAATCCCATAAAATTTACAGTAAAAAAAAAAAAATCTAAATTCTGTGACAGTGTTTCTGGGCAAAAATGGCATACTGGTACCTGTATATTTTACAAATTATAACTATATTTTATTAATTGATATAATGTTTTATACCAAAATCTGCTTTTTACCTTAAAATGTACTGATAAATACCATAATAAAACAGGTGCACTAAAAAAGCCATGTGATGAACTAGAGTTCATCATGATAGTTTTGTCTATAAAACATAACCAATGGTCATATAGATGATGCATAGACACAAAAACAAAACGCCATCAGGGTAACACACATGACACTAAAATAATGCAATAAACATTACCTAAATAATATGAAATGTAACATAAAACTCCTAATGAACATTACTGATAACATAAATAGAAAATAAAACTATTTGAATAAAATGTAATTTTACAGTATGAGATATGTCATGCAGGGACACAGTTTTTACTCAGTTTTAATTCTGTAATTGGTGTCATCTAGAAAATAAAAAAGGGTTATTTAGTATTCAGTATTGTGTCTTTTTTATACCAAGTCCGTTCAAATAATTATTAAAGAAAAAAATAGCAGCTTTAATCACAACAGGTTCATTTGTAAAAGGTCAAGTCAAGCACATTTCATTGTGGTTTATAATATTTCACACAGTGTACTTGTACTGGAAGCACTGGTTGTTTTAACACTGTTCCCACCTCCATCAGATGCTGAGGTGTCTCCAGCTAGCAAGAACCCACAGGAAGTGAGGAATTATGTGCGTCAATTGAATGTGATTGACAACCAGAGAACCTTATCCCAGCTGTCCTTCAGACTGGAGCCAAGGCGGGGCTAAAAACCAATGCTCAGAATCTTTCTCTCGCTTTTCCCTTTCTCTTTGAAATACAACCACTGTATATCCAGTTTACAACAGTACAACTCAATTTCACGTCTATCAGCTGCTAGAGCAGTTGAATGCTGACTGTATGTGCTATCACTGCCAACTGAACTACATGTGCAAGATGCATTCTCATATGTATGACTGTTTGTGTGCGTGTGTTTGAGTTGCATGTTAATGCCTTCAGTCATAAACGCTATCTTGATTGACAGTGTGTGTGTTTGTGTTTGTGTTTGTGTGTGTGTGTGTGTGTGTGTGTGTGTGTGTGTGTGTGTGTGTGTGTGTGTGTGTGTGTGTGTGTGTGTGTGCACTTGGTAAAAGTATTCATTCTTAGATTCAGTCATGTGAGGCTCTAGTTCATTCCCATGATACAGCAGTGTAAACCTGCTGCCTCTGCTCAAGCCTGCATTTCTATCATCCTATGAAACATTCAGAACAATCATAAAAATAAGAGTTTAGTGCAAGCTACATGTCATGCATACAAATAACAGTGCGACTATGATCATTTGCCAGCTACAGAAAATGAATCATTGGTACTCCGTAAAACCTTCCAGGCCTCAATGTCTTGTGGTATGTTGTTTTAAGTCATATAAATGAAGGTGTTCTGGCTCAAGGACTATTTTTACCACTGGTTAAATTGTGTGCTAGTAACTTACCTCTCGCCATAGCCTGTAGCATTATTGATGTCATTTTGTACATTGAGTTATATTTGTATATTTTTGGGTCAGACCCATTTTGCTAAGTTATCATAATCGGTCTGAGAAGGCCTTTGTTTGTTCTCATCCTGCCTTTTGGAAAGTGAGACGCTGTGTGTAGGGCACTTATTTTCTTTTAGGAAAATGTCTATGCCTACCTTGTACATAGTATAATCTAAATAAATGTATCATTGAACATTTGGTGTTGGTCCAAACAAGTGTTTTCCTCTTGTTCCTCTGTTTTATTGCCTTCTGTCTCTGCTCTGTTTTGCTCTTATTTGCTCTCTGGGACAATAAAGGCTTGGTTTACCCCAAATGAAAATCCTGTCATCATTTACTCACACTCATATGTTTCAAAACCTGTACAAATTTATTTCATAAGAGGAACACAAAAAGAGGTAAATGAGTTACTTTCATTTTGGGGTAAACATGCTTTTATATGCTACGCCTAAAAGGAAAAATATTCAAATATTATATTGAAAGGATAAATTGAATGGATTCTTTATTGCAATAAGACTGATCTGGATATAAATACAAACATACATGAGTCAATGTGCAAATGAACAAGTATGCACCAGCTGTGTGCTGGTTTACAAGTATGCATTACTGTTCGCAATAAACAGTACAATACAATAAAATATATATTAATACCATACGAAACATCCAACAGAGTATTGAAACTGGTAAGTACAGATAAATAAAGGAGATTTCAATGCAGTATTTAAACATTTTCAAGGCTTAGGATGATACCTATGTGCATGTGAATATGCATCATAAATATGTATTATTTTATATAATTTTTCGATACATTTCTGAATGTACATAAACTGATACATTTAGTGTTTAATTGTTGAATAAATATAATTAATAACAAACATTTATTTATCTATTTACTTACTTTTTAATCCCTTTCATTGCCTGTCTGTGTCCGTGTAGAGGCGCTATTGTCATTAAATTTGTAACACCGTAACACCTGCGATATTATGCCGAATTCTTGGCTAATGAATATTAATTACGTAGAACGCCGACTGCCTATTACGTCTAGCTCATTAGCTGAAACGCTGCCGCTAATAAGTGGGCGCTAATCGAATCTTGGCGCAGGGGTTTGACTCATGAATATTAATTAGGTTACGTATTGGACTCTCCCGTTTGGTTACCGCTTAACGTCAGTTTGTCGTAATTAATATTCATAAGCCAAGCCTTTACCGTAGTAGGATCCATAATTTGTCCAGCGGTCCCAAGCGAGTGTCCTCTTATGGAAATGCTGTAACACGAGACAATGAGGCTGTGCATATTATCTAATGACTGGGATTGTTCAGAGAGCGACAGGCAAACGCGTTTCACCGGACCGCACGGAAAACACAAATAACAGGTAGGACAGCATGCTTTTAAATGTTAAGCAGAAAACACATTACGCTATGTATGTGTAGTAACATTAGTAACATTATTTGCTATATCATTGCGTGGGATGAGTTTTGAATCTGCAGCTGATCTTGTGCTTGGAGACTTCAGGAGAGTGTGACATAATGTTTGTCATTTATGTTTGTTGCGTTACAGAATCTCCAGTATTCCAAAAAAGTATTGCACGTTGTCCAAAAGTATTCTGAAGTATTCCAAACTCTTCCAAAGTATTTAACCTCAAATGGAGGGACTTAAAAATATTAACAAACCATAAAGAACAACACTGTTTAAAAATTCCTTTACAAAAAAACAAAATTACATGCACATACATGATGTGGAAATAATACAAATTAATGTTTTAACTTAAAACTTTATATTCCTATGGCCTCCTATGTGCTGTTTCTTTACATAATTAGTAATGATGGATATGTTAGGATGTTTTTTGGCAATGAATCAAGTCAGAGGTATGAATGAGCTGTTTCTGGTTAAGAATAGTTGAACGTGTGACACAGTTGTCTCCTGTTGGCCCCTGATATCACAGCCACGGGCCCCAGTGATGATATGCAGGTTGTTTTTAGAGACCGAGCGCTCTTTATGTGATAGACTGAGTATGGGACATAGGTTGGTCACTCTAAACCAGGGAAGCCGATCTGAGGTGAGGTCATAGATTTCAGGGAAGAGTGACGCATGTGCTAGTAATGTATAAGAAACCAGACCCCATTAACAACAACTACAACAGCATCAACGTTTACGACATTAGAGGCGAAAGCTAACATGAGCCTGGGCTGAAAGTGAAGTATTCAGAACTGCACTCTTGGATTTGGAAATGCTGGCAAATTCAGCTTGTGTTTGTTGCGACCGGTTGCGTCACACTTAATGGTTAGTTGACATGACAGTATGTTAGTTGATGTCAAGCAGTAACAGCAATGTCCTGCAGTGTGAGTAAGTTATACTTTATTTATAACAACATTTTTCTAATTCTTGTACATGCATTTTCATAATCACATTGAGAGACAAGGGTAATAATATATATATATATATATATATATATATATATATATATATATATATATATATATATATAAATCTGAATTATTAATTTATTATAAAAAATATATTATAATATAAAATACATTTGTCACACGGAAGGACTTTTAATTTTAATGTAAGAAGCTAATACACAGTTATTTTTTACTTTTTTCTGAACAGTTCCAATTTAGTGTTCTTTGGTTTGTGACAATAACAGAACCCTTTTTGGTGCTGAACCCTTTTTATAAAATTCCATGAAGAACCATGATTTGAAAGTAAAAATTATTGGTGAACCTTAATGGTGTTATAAAGAACCTTTTTGATAATAGTTTAATTTCGGTGATAGAAAATGATTTTGAGTTGTAAATAAAGATTACTGGAGTAAATAAATAAAAAAAAAAGATTCTTTCTAATTCAGAATATCGTGTTTAATATCGTGTTTAATTCAATGTGTGCACTTGCCATTTCACAATTAATTGTGAAATTTCTTAACATTTTCTGTTTCTAAGGAAATCCTACAAGCCTGCACCATATTTATATATCAAATGTGTGTGTATATATATATATATACACACACACATTTGATATATAAATATGGTGCAGGCTTGTAGGATTTCCTTAGAATGGCTGAGGTCATGAGGGCTTAAGAGTTCTGTGGGACTTTTTCACTGTTTCATAGTTTGCCATGCAAAAAATGTAAGTATGATTGCTTGTGTACATGATATATATATATCCCACAGAACTCTTAAGCCCTCATGACCTCAGCCATATCTAGGTGACAGAAAATGCTAGAGACATAAGAGTGGACTCTTTTGAGGCAGTGTACAGAACCCTGTGTGGGGCCTCCAGCCATATCAGAATATCATAGAGACCTGGGAATCATGGGAAAATAATCAGGCCAAGTCCACCATTGTGACAGCACGTTCTGGACAAGAAAGAGACAGGTTATAAATATCCGGTTTATTGACGAGTTCTTCATGGCTGCAGCTGAAAGCGCAAACAAGCACATTAACAAGTGTATAATCATATCAGTGCTGAACTTTGTTTATTCCTCTGCACCCAGTTCAATAAACCATAATTAGTTCAGAATTAAAAACAGATTGTTACATTTTAGTATTTTAGTATTATGATCTCTCCTGCTGTATATTTAAAAGCAGTTGTTTTTTTTTTCTATTTTGTGTAAAAAAATGTCTAATCTCTATTTGAACAGCAGTCCAAAACATTACAGTTGTCGTTTACCCCCGTCTCTCTTTTGTCTATGCTTGTGTTTTCATAATTCCTGTAAAATAAGGCTGAGGTTTAGTGTAGACAAAAGTGGCAGGAGTCCAATTACAGATGTAGCAGAGAACACCAAAGGCAAATACATGGCAAGTTGTTCTGCAGTTATGTGAACATGGTAAAGGATCACATGCAGGGGGAAGACATTTCACACAGACCTCCACTCAGGACATCTCCTCTCATGCTCCGACTGCATAAGAATCATCATAATTCATCATTCTTACAGAGGTTTTCTATGCATGACTGTGTGGCATTCTGCTTTAGAGATGTTTCAAATCTTTCTACATACAGTGCTGCAGGAATGAATCCTAAAGCTTGGAAACAAGTTATCAGTTTTACACTTCTGGTTCCATCGTTCCAAAGTCATTGGGTTGATTTTTTCATTGGGCCATTGGGTGGATAAATGCCTGAAATAAAGTTTGTGGTTGGCAAAAGCTCAGAATATTTTCACGTTTTATTCTGCAACATTAAAATATAACAGTAATACCCCACTTTTGATTTTTATAAGCTTTTACTTGTCTTAAAAAGGCAGTTGCTAATAAGTGGCTAGATGGGACTACAGAGGTTGTCGGGGACATTAAACGTCACCATGCCGAACTCTGTCTTGTTGTGTTTATACTGCCGCTCTTGCAAACTATTCTAATTCAAAAGTTTCCAACTTGTAGAGTTTAAATAAAGATTGGTGGCACTGAAGTCATGCTTCCCTGGTTGAGTTTAGAGCATTTATAGCTTGACTATTTTGAATTACTTTTTCATTTTATATTTTCAGTGCCATTTTTAAAGTGGTAATTTTGTTAAGTGCTTTTGACATTTTTATGTTTTTTTTATTAAATATTTCTATTTAGCTTTAATATATATTATTTTGGTGTTGGTTTTAGTATTTTAAGTTGTTCAGCTTGACAAGTCAACTACGTTTTTTAAGTGTAACTTTTTCATCTAATATTTAGAATTAATTTAAGTTGTATTACTCACCCCCACGTCATCCTAGATGTTCATGTCTTGCTTTCTTCAGTTGAAAAGAAATTAAGGTTTTTGAGGAAAACATTCCAGGATTTCTCTCTATACAGTGGACTTCAATGGGACGACCAAATTGCCGATCCCAAAAAATCCCAGCCAAGGAGTAAGGGTCTAGCAAAACAATTGGTAATTTTCTGAAAAAAATTAAAATGTATATACTTTTTAACCACAAATGCTCATCTTGCACCAGCCCGATCTCACACATTACGTAATCATGTTGGAAAGGTCACGCGTAGGCGAAAGCAAGTCAAATGCCCTTTTCAAAATAAGGAGTTTTTCGCCCTACCCTAACTTTTTGAACCAAAGTATTCTTCAAAATATCTTGCTTTGTGTTCAGCACAAGAAAGAATTTAATACAGATTTGGGACAACATGAGAGTGAGTAAAAAATGACAGAATTTTCATTTTCTTTATAAATATTTTTTCAGTTTAAAAGTTTATATTTTTGTCGCAACTTTATTTTTATCATGTTTTTATTATTATTATTATAAAATATTTAATTTGTCACATTGTACTGATCACTTCATTGGCCTAATATGTTTATATATATATATATATATATATATATATATATATATATATATATATATATTAATTTGCCTTGTCTCTCTCTTTCCTCAGCCACGGTGAGTGTCAGTATGAGATGTCGTCCCTCAGCGCTAGCTTCGTTCAGATCCGTTTCGATGACATCCGCTTCTATGAGAACTGTGGCGGTGGGAGCTTTGGGAGCGTGTACCGGGCACACTGGATCTCTCAGGACAAAGAAGTGGCTGTCAAAAAACTGCTGAAGATTGACGCTGAGGTTTGTTAGACTCACAGTTATTTAGTGTTTATGAATGTGTTGTTATTTTGTGAGCTTAAGTGAGCCAAGTCAAATATTATTTTACAGTACACATTGTTTCAAAGCAGCTGTACAGAAAATCATGATGCTCATGTGTATAATATCTTATTCATGCCTTCTAATAATATTTAACAGATTAATGATGGATAATAAAATAGTTATATATATATATATATATATATATATATATATATATATACATATATTCAGGCCTGTTTGAAATGCTAAATGCAGTTGTGTTCATGCACAATATGAAACTGTAAATTTGCATTCTATGCAAAAGTATACGCTAAAATCAGTACATCAAATTAGCCGAACGTCCCAATATTCACTATGCATGTTGCATCCGTTGAGATATTAATCAAATTCAGTACATAATCTAAATGTTGAGAAAGCTGGACACAGTATGTGTGTACATAGCCAGTATTACATCATTTCCTGTATTCCTTCCATCCATCAGACTTGTTTACTGTCATGACTGAGGGGGAGTGTAAGCATGTACAGTTTTCCATGACCATCTCTTTTCCTTCATCTCTCCCCTGCCTTTCTCTATTTCTCTTTGTCTAAAGCAAATTTGATATATTGTGAGTGTAAGATGCAGCATCTTAATGTGGGGTTGCAGGCGGTGTGCGTTACTGTCAGTATGAATGCAGGCTCAGCAGCACTGACAGAGTCTGTTCCACCAGAGTTTAGCAGCTTTCCTGGCTGAAGCCATTCAGTTCGAGTCCCAGCGGACATGTCCCACAATACTGTTAATGGCTCCATGTTCACGCACATTTCTAGTGTAATATTTGACCTCGACATACTTTAATGAAAAAATAGTTTGATGACATTGATGCAGCACTCATTTGAGCCTGAGTGTTTGACCGCAGTCTGTGACCTTCATCTCTGACTCTGTCTTTTCTTTTTTTTCACCTCATCCAGGCTGAGATTCTGAGTGTCCTGAGCCACAAAAATATTATTCAGTTCTACGGAGCCATTCTGGAAGCGCCCAACTATGGCATTGTCACAGGTAATAATAAAATGTGGTCTGTTTTTGTTTCATAATCAGTTAAACGTTTTATTGCACAGAGTTTCTCTTTAAATGAGATCTGAGAACCAGGGTTCCTATGCAGCATGGAATTCTGAGTTTATATGATACCCCTCTCTTAAAAATTTCACTACTGCCTATTGCCATGTTGTTGTGACTGTAAAAAGCTTTGTGGGTAATCAGGGTGTGGGGATAATTCATCAACAGGACAGACGCACATTTACACGCTTACACAGTTGTCTTGCCATTTTTTAAACATCCTATTGTGATCTTTGTCTCCAGGGATGTAAATGTGCTTATGAGCAGATTTATGTGGCCTAATCGTTTCTCGAGAGCATGTCTGTCAGTGGCTTTGTCAGCTGGGTATTCAGTAAATTCAACGGCTGTGCATGCCGTCTTCCTCTGACTCCTTCTGCCAGCATCTGCTCCCTGTGTGTCTGTGGATGTGTGCATGTGTAAATGGGAAGCCCTGAGTGTGCTAAGCTGTGTTTGACTTCACTCGAGGGTTGGTGATAGATGATCTCATGTGTTGATTGACATCTCGACATGAGGCAAGCTTTTTGCTGGTTAAGCTTGTCTTTCTCATTCCTTTCCGCTTGTCTGTATGTAAAACTGGTTACAATGACAAGTAATACACACAAACGAGTATGTTGTATTCGACAAGAATGTAGTAAATTGATGACTTTTTTAATGTTACTAAAGATTTCTATTTCAGATAAATGCTGTTCATTTGAAGTTTCTGTTCATCCAATAATGAAAAAATAATAATTGGTTTCCACAAAGATATCATGCAGCACAGCAGTTTTCAACACTGATACTAATAAAAATGTTAATTGTGCAGCAAATCAGCATATTAGAATGATTTCTGAAGGATCATGTGACACTGAAGACTGGAGTAATGATGCTGAAAATTCAACTTTGCATCACAGGAATGAATTACATTTTAAAATCTATTAAATTAGAAAACAGGTATTTTAAAATTTTAATAACATTTCACAACATTACTGTTTTTACTGTATTTTTATCAAATAAATGCAGCCTAAGAGGCTTTTAAAAAACAGTAAAAATATCTTACCGACCCCAAATTTTCAACAGTACTGTATATATGTTACAAACAAATTAAGCTATAATCTACAGGATATATCAGCTCCACAACCTTTAGTTGACACATGTGGTGATATGTATATGGTTTGTGTATTTTTATTGTAGAATATGCCAGCAGAGGATCACTGTATGAATATTTGTCCAGTGTTGACAGTGAGGAGATGGATATGGATCAAGTAATGACCTGGGCGATGGATATTGCTAAAGGTATGTGCCTGTATGAATACGTGTGTTTATGTAATGAGCTCAGTCACATTTTCCTTATGAGCTAATGGCTGGTTCTGTGATTTGTTTCTCTGTAGGAATGCATTATTTACATGCCGAGGCCCCTGTGAAAGTCATTCATAGAGACCTGAAGTCAAGAAATGGTGAGCTGTGAGCAATTTCACAAACAAAAAATGCAAACATGATGATTATTCACAAATAAATATTTTCTTTTCTCTCCATTAGTTGTGTTAACTGCAGAAAATGTATTAAAGGTATGTTTCCTTTGTAAAAAAAATCTTAGGATTTAAACTGTGCTCATAATATCAATTTAACTGTGCCTATTTGTTGGTGTCAGATCTGTGATTTTGGAGCATCTAAGTTGGTTTCTCACACAACACACATGTCTCTGGTTGGCACCTTCCCTTGGATGGCCCCTGAAGTGATCCAGAGTCTGCCCGTCTCAGAAACATGTGACACCTACTCATATGGCGTGGTCAGTACTTGTATTTGTATGACTTACATTTGTAGTTTAAATGTGATCACGTTTATTCTATCGCTGTATCCCTGGAATAATAAAAAAGGGGTCATATAATGGGATAATTTAAGAATTAAAATTCTGCAAGATTCAAATGGACCTTTTCCACATTTCCGGGTTTCTCAGCAGCGGAAGTCGTCATAGTTGGGTTAACTTGAAGAGCAGTGAATGGGAGGGTACCACAAATATATATTTTTTTTGCATTCCCATTTGCTCAAACAGCAAAAGAAAAACTCCACGATAGTGTTTTCGTGACTTTCAATAAAAGGAAAAAAAATTGCAGAAGAGAGAACGATGTCAAATTTTATCGTCTCTCCCATAGACGCTGCATTAGAAACACCCTCGCATTAGCATTAACTGTTTTTTTGTAATTTGATGCAAAGGTGATATAATGCAAAGAATAGTGTTAAAAATGTACTTAAAAAAAAAATACAAAGATGAAAAACTTTTGTGGATTTACGATTTTGATGACCGTTAAACGTCTTGTGAAAAGGGTCCATTTTCTTTTTTCATGTAACACATAAAGAGTTTTGAAGAATTTTGATGTACACTACTTGTATACTTTTATTTAGCAATGATGCATTATAATTAATCAATAGGGACACACAAAAAGACTTTAACATTGTTGCAAAAAATTCTTTTTCAATTCATCAAAGAATCCTGAATAGAAAGTATTATGGTTTCCCTTTCATTGTATAGAACAGAGCAGCCAGGACATTTCGCTAAATATCTTCCATTGAAGAAAAACAAATGCTGAGGCTTGTATATTTAAAGTAATAAAAAAGCATTGTTTGTTCATACAAGTATGTTTGTTCATATAAGCAATGATTGTTCACACAAGGATATATGTATGTGTGTGTGTGTGTGTCTGTATATATATAGACACACACATTTATGTTTACACATTTATGTTTGACTGTCTGAATTAATTGTTATTTCAAACACAGTCTGCATCAACTGCATTCCACGTGTTGTTCAACCCATATATGTTTGTGTTTGTGTTATATGCCAGATTTGTTGTAGAGAGCAATGCCAGGACATATGCATATTTATTGTTTGATTTGTGGTTTGTCTTGCAGGTATTGTGGGAGATGCTAACCAGAGAAGTACCATTTAAAGGTTTTGAGGGTTTGCAGGTGGCCTGGTTGGTGGTGGAAAAACATGAGGTACTACACAGTATCCCACAATCCCTCAGTGTTCTGAGAGGAATGCTAATACTGTAAAACCACCACATGAATGTAATGTCAGTACAGTTACATTACTGTTTAAATTTTAAAGTCAGTTTTTGCAATGAATATGTCTGTCATACATTGTCAGTAGTGTATTTTGTTAACTTTGGCGGACTCTATTCCTGGCTTTGTTCCAAAACTTAGTGAACTGCCTTCTGTCCGACATAGACAGCTGCATCCTCACTAGATTGGAACCTCTGTTTAACCTCTGTTTCCCACAAGGAATCTGTGCCAACAAAACACATTTGCGTTTTCATTTATCACATTTTGGTGGAGTTTATCATGCTTTAATTCTCTCACTAGCTTTGTTTACATGCACTCATTCGCTTCAGTTTGACTGAATCCAATTCGATTTCAGATTCACATATTTGCATTTACATGTGCATTACATGTATTCTGAACAAAACGCATGTGTTATGCCCAGTTGCCACATTCAGATCTGGAGAACAGGACATTTTGCCTTGATGTCACATCTAAAAAGAACGCTGACATAAAAGATGTAAACAAAGATGTAAGATGTAAACACATTCATAAGACGTAAAACATGTCAGGTCTACACCAGCTCTTCCAATCCGATCGAAATATAGTTTGGATCACCCTCAGTCAGATTGATTGAGGTGTTTACATGAAGGCTTCTCAATCACATTATTCAGTTGCATGTACATGTAGCTACTTTGTCTGCCATCTTTGGATTGTCATAATGCATTATTAGATTGCATTCCCCATAACTTATATATATGCAGTGCTTCCTAAGAATTTGACCTAAAGAAATCAAAAGTAGATTTTGCATGGATCCCACCTAATCATGATGTTTTGGAACAGTTACGTTTCTTGTTCTTTCTGTGGGATGGAACGGAACAGTATGATAATGGATTCCATTGCTGGTTATTTATAGCGGGCTGATGCAGAGGGTTCACTCTGTATGTGTACAAGACCCTCTGCAACATTTATTGAGCACTAGCACACATTACGGAGAGTTAAGATATATTGTAGTTCTCTTTATGCGTCTGCAGAGAAGCCATCAAGTGAAGACCACAGTGGTTTTAGTGCTGTAGGGGGTAGTCAGGAAACAATTTTAGATAAACATCCCAGCCTGAGACAGAGAGAAAGGGAGCAAGTATTTATAAGAGAAAATGTTGGCGAGGGGGAGTGGGAGAGGTCAAAAGATGGATGAAAAGATATTTTGGTTTTATGTTAAATTCCCAGTGGGAAGGAGCAGTTTCCATTCTCTCGTGGGCTCATGATTATGTGGTGTGCCAGTGCTGTTCGTCAGATCTAATACTGTGCAGCTATTGCTATTGGACGAGCCACATGTGTGGCTTATCAAATGCGATTCGACAAGTCTCCATTACAGCATCTCTCCTCACATGCTCTCAGAGTTACATTATCTTGAGTGAGAACTCAGTTTTATCACTTAGTAGTGTAAACAGCACCCATGTAAAAGCTTTTTGTTAATCCTTATATACTGGTTATTATATATCAGACTCTTTGAAAATGGAGATATACGTTCCATTTGAGTTGTGATGTAAACTTAGCCCAGAGGAACGCTTTGCAGCAGTTGCTCTGGAGAGCTTAAACCAGACATGTGCTAAAATTAGAGTTTTATGTAATGGCTGCTATAATGGGTTTTTGAACTGGATTCTAATGTGTGTGCTTGTGTCTGTGGCATTTGTATGGGTCATGTGTTCCAGAGGCCGACCATTCCCAGCAGCTGCCCCGCTAGCTTTGCAGACCTGATGAGATGCTGCTGGATTGCAGAGCCCAAGGTACGTGGTGGGATAGAGCCGAAATTCAGCTCATATGATGCGCAGGATCACTGGAATCCTAATAACTGTTAAAATTTAGTCATTCAGCAGATGAGCCTTTTGAATGAAGGAACATCACAAGCAGCTGTTCGTTCAAATGAAGTCAAGATTTTAAAATGAAACTATGCATGTTTGTGAACATCTTCACATTGAGTCCGAAATAACTGCAAGAATCATTCTACATTATTCTCTTTTTTTCAGAATTTTTTGGAGAATTTGGATTTTTTTTTTCAGAGAATGGTGATTCATATTCAACTTCAATGTGAACAGTTTAATACCAAAAAACTAAAAAAAAAAGTGTGCAAATTATGCGCTTTATTCTTACTAACCTCAGTGTAAATTTTTCATGATTTCTCAAATTTGGTGGTAGGTAGGTGTGTAGGAGGTTTATGACCTAACAGTTTAAGAGCTAAATGAGAAAGGAACGAAAAAAGGAGAGTGGATGAGGTTTTTATCATTTTAATGAATGCTTGATCTCAAACTTTGATTTAGTTGGTGTATTAAATCGTGCCGAAGAATGGCCATAATAAACATAATAAAACTTTCATCTCCAGGAAAGGCCACATTTCAAACAGATCCTGAGCACCCTGGAGACCATGAAAAATGACAGCAAACTGCCCGACCAATGCAACTCCTTCTTACATAACAAAGCAGAGTGGAGGTACGTCCAGTCCAGAACCTTTTTTTAAGTGTTCTGAAGTGTTAAATAAAAAATAAAAAGTTATAAGCATGCCTTACAAACAAAAAAATGCCAACATATTTTATTAGCTGTCTGACTACTTCACTTTTTAGCCATATGAAATTACAACATATAAACTTACTGGCATAATTGTGAAATTATCAAAATTATTTTCAGTTAAATTTAACTTGTATTAAACTTTAAACTTGCTTTTAAACTTTTCTGAGTATCAAGTTTTTGAGGAACTATAGTATAATAATTTAAGTAAAAAGTAGACTAGGTTTTGACTAGGTTACAACAGAGGTACGAGCTGTAAGAGCAAAAACACAAATAGAGGAAACAAACACAATGAATACTTGACTTCAGCAGAGCGGCAGTGCATGAAGAGAGATATGTCAGAGGAATGGAAAAAGAGCGAGGAGCAGAAGGGGGAGGAAGAGGGAGGGTGAGACATTCTGGAAACGCTCCTCATGAGAGTGGTAGAGAAATCAATTCTAGCAGGAGGGACGTTTTGAGAGTGTGTGTGGAGAGATTTTGGCAGGGGCTGATATGGCTTTTGAGGGTGGAGGGGGGCATTCTGGCCTTCCTTCACATACCTGTTTATAAATAGCCAAAGGAAAGGCTTTGAGTGGAGGGTTGTATTGTTTAGCATACAGTACCCCCTGCTGGCACAGATAGGAATTGCAGACAGCTGTCTTTGTTTTTTAGGTCAAAGGTGCATTTCGGTTTGGTGATAATGATACAGTGTGTTAATCAAACTTCCTGTGTCTTCTCTCTGTAATGTGAGATTGAGGAGACGCTGGAACGCTTAAAGCAGTTGGAGATGGAGTTGAGCTGTAAGGAGCAGGAGCTGGCAGAAAGAGAAAGACGACTGACAGAGTGGGAAAACAGACTTATGGAAAGATCCAGATCCTGCACTCCTGTGAGTCCTCATCATTCTGTGCTAAGAAAAAAACAACAAAAAAAAAACATCTAATTTTGCAACCACACTTCTGCATACAGTGTACTACATAGTATTACAATCCAAAAGGGCGAGAATCCTCTTTATTATCATTATGAAGTGAAGTGTGGCCAAGTATTGTGATCCATACTCTGAATTTGTGCTTAACCCATCCAAGTGCACACACACAGTAGTGGACAGCACTCCCCGGCATCCGGGGAGCAGTTGGGGGTTCGGTGCCTTGCTCAAGGGTCTCACCTCAGTCGTGGTATTGAGGAAGAGACCGCTGGTTATTAAATCCCCCCACCAACAACTCCTACCAGACCTGAGACTCGAACCTTCAGGTTACAAGTCCAACCCTCTAACCATTAGGCCACGACTGCCCTTATTGTATTACAATTCAGTTTGATGCCACTAGTGGACTCTTCACCTTTATGGAGTGTGTTATTTTTGCACCACTAGTGGGCTCAATTGTAATATAATAACTATTAAGAGTATTCTCAAACTCGCCTTGTCTGAAATTGGACAGACAAAACAGATAAACAGTCTTACCCAAAATTCTGATTGAGCTAAAATTGCTGTGTTGGGCTGGTCTAGATAGTTTTGATAGTGTCACTGTGTTTTTACTTTCTGCTGCAATATGAATGGCTTACTTATAGTTGTCTGTGCATGTGAAGCTGAGATACTGTAGGAGAAAGAAGGAAGTATACACTATGGGCCTCATTCATGAAACATGAGCAGAATGATTATGTGTGTGTGTGTGTGTGTGTGTGTGTGTGTGTGTGTGTGTGTGTGTGTGTGTGTGTGTGTGTGTGTGTGTGTGTGTGTGTGTGTGTGTGTGTGTGTGTAAATCATTGGTAAAGAAATTGGACTTGCGTACATTTTTGGATTCATGAAAATGTTAATATTTTCATGAATTTTCATATTTTCAAAATGTTAGATGGTACACAAAAAATATACGCCTGCTCCCAACCATGTGTAAATGATGCGTAAAACATCCAAATGTTTCGTTTTCTTTTAAACACTGCATTTTGATAACTCTATATGCAGTATAATAATATTTTATACGTTTGTTTGCCAAAATAGCTAGGTAAACTTTAAGATATTGAGGTTAAACATATTTGGCTTGCTGTCCACAGTGGAGGGGCTCATTAACATACACACGTTTAACTATTAAATCTGAGGTTTATGAATCTGAAGCAGAGTTTTTGGGGAGGTCCATTTTACACGCCTGTTATTCCTAATTTATTCATATATTTATGAAATTTTAAGAATAATTAAATGATTTTAATCAAGTGTTTTATATGACACACCAATGCACAGTTTTTTTAAAGTTGTAGAATGCTGACATTTTCATGTTTTCATGTGACATGCAGCACTCTGATAAAGTAGGATGTCGCTCAAAGCAGTAGTGAAACTTCAACAAAGTTTGGACTAAAACAGACCTTTGCATTGTGTGCAACATTACTGGCAGGGGGCCTTAAAGGGAAACTCCACCTCAAAGTGAAAATTTTGACATTAATCACTTACCCCCATGTTGTTCCAAACCTGTAAAAGCTTTGTTCGTCTTCGGAACACAATTTAAGATATTTTGCCACAAGGATGCGCTGTTTCTACGTGTGTTTAGCGTTGATTTGAAAGAAAACAGAAAACACAAATCCTTGTGGTGCGGATGATACAGAAGAGTATATGGAGAGACACAGAGGAGACTGTTGACAAAGGAATTGTTGAATAAAGTCTTCTTTTTTTTTCTTCACTTACAAAAAGTGTTCCCGTCAATTTATGTAACCCAGATTGCATGTCTGATGGCAGATGGAGTATTCTACATTTCCTGGACCTTGACACTGTTATTTATTTGGCAGTCTATGGGACAGTCCCAGGCCTCCAGTTTTCCCCCCAGTTTTCATTCAAAATATCTTAAATTGTGTTCTGAAGACTAACAAAGCTTTTACAGGTTTGGAACGACATGGGGGTAAATGATTAATGACAAAATTTTCATTTTGGGGTGGAGTATCCCTTTAATTGTGTCATGCAAATTTTGGCAGGCATAGAAGGTCATCGGAGTACATTTGCATAGAGAAAATCTGCAGTAATACAGTGTACACAGTAACATGCCCTCGTGACGAAGAAGTGTGAAAAGAGAAGTATACTTGAGCATATTTTTAAATATTTATTTTATATTTGTAATTACATTTTTTTAATGACGTTGAAGCTTATATAAAATATAATAAAGTACTTATGCTTTTGTATGTTAGTCAACACATCAAAAAATAAATAATCCTAATGATTTTAAAATGCACTTTAAAGTATAAGTTTTGATTTGACATTATTACAAAGTGCACTTAGTGCACTCATTTTTAAAAGTGTTAAGAAACTAATGTAAATGTATATTATTAAAAAAATGTACTCATTAATTACACTGAGGCCTTTATTTCATTAATATTATATTATCTGCAACTTTTTTAAAAGTACACTACAAGTGCACATTAAATACAATTAAGCACACTTTTCCACAAAGGTGTCTATCACCGTGGAATTTCAAGATTAGTCAAAAAGTTATTAAAATCTTAAAAGGTTTAAAAGTTTAGGAAAGGAGATTTCTATAGTCCATATTATTAATAAAAAATTGAATAAAAAAAGGTTTTCTTTGTAGGTGAGTATCTTATAAAAATATTGGTAACACTTAAAGTTTTTTATATATATAATGTATTATAAAAGTAGTTTTAATGCATTAATTATGCTTTGTAATGAACCTTATAATGCATTTTATTATCTCATGAATAATTGTAGTCACTGTTATAACACTATAATACTTATCTATTAATTATTACACCTTTAGAAAGTGTTAGAAAATATTAAAACACAAACAAGCCTTTAAATATTAAAATGCATTTTATTTTTAACTAACGTTACAATTATTTATGAAAATATACAATGCATTATAACATACATTATGAGTACCTTTATAATGCATTATACATAAAGGCTTTAAGTACCAAATCTTAGAAAATCATGCAAATTTGTAGGCCAGAAGGAATTGGAATGCTGTAGTTTCCATTTAACGTAAATGTACTGTAAGTGTGAATGTACATTTCCACCTCTCATTCAAATAACTATCTGCAAACTTTCAATTGACTTTATGTTCTTTCCGCAGCTGTTTTCACATATTTCCCCCTTGGCGGCCACTCTCAGTGCTGAGTCCTTCTATGAGGCTCATATGGAGGAGAGCAAAAGCTCGGAGGTCAGCTGTCAGATTTCATCAGCCTGCAGTAACGGGGATCTGGGCCAGGCCAGTCTACAGAAGCTCATGCTGGGGTTCGGGGGCGTCTTTGACCTGGATATGAACATTCCCAGCGGTAACCTCGTCAGCCAGTCAGGGATGCAGTTGAACATGCAAGCAAAGAAGAATTCCTCCAAGTCCTGCAGTGTTCGTGAGGGACGTAAACTGAGTATGGCCATCACCATGGATGACTTTGGCTGGTCTGACGACGACAGCGATTAGTGGAGGGCAGCACGGTATGATAGGGCGGGGTTAGATGGGGTCAGAGCCGGTCCAAGCAAGGTCAAATGTTGAGAGTCAGAGCTACCAAAATCAGGAATTAATAGTTTAAACTGTAACGATTGATCTGAATATTTTAAAAAAATAGTTGCACCCATTTGTGGTATGTTTCAGTGCAAAAAAAAAACATGCATTACTTGATCCAGAGCAGAATATTACGCTCCCCCTTTAGCAGTAGGGCTGCAGTTCTGAATATACCGGCTAACCAGTATAAATACCCTTTGATAAACAGCAAGCACGATGAATGATACTGCGTTCTAATTGGGAAGATACGGGGTACTGCATAAATGCCCATAAATGGAAGCATTTACCATTGGTAGGAGGGATTTATCTCTGAGTGAGATACCAGATCAAACTGAGATTTCCCCTGTGAGACACATTTACAGTATTTATAAAGTGTGATGTGAGATTTAATGAGATTTCTGAAGCTCTTTTTGTAAAGCCCTGAAGTTTTTATAAAATAAAGGAAATACTGAACTTGTTTGAAATGGGTCAAACTACAAGGGAACATTTCCAATATTTATGTTATAAAAAATATATGTTGAACAAAATATTATAATTCACTCACTGGAGTTCTTTCAAAACTTCCATCATTGAATTATGTCTTTAGTTTTATCCTAAAACCACTTAATTCATGGGGCTTGCTAAGGCAAGACTATTACTATTGCTCAAACATAGGTTTATGGATTTGAACAAACCTCTAACCCCAAGTACTCATTTTCAGCACTGAAGTTGTTCTGCATCGTTTGTGGTATATATTATTTATTGGCATAAATTATACATCATATTATGTGATAGATTATAAAACAGGTAAACTTGTTTCTAATATGTTTTATAAACAAACAGAGAAACAAACAGAAACGATGGTTATTTAGAAAAAAATCGATTTTTAAGTCGATTTTTAAACTTATATGAAGTGTTTTTTTTATAATATCATTAATATTAATTGTATTACTATTAATATATTCATTTGAATATTTTAAGTCATCATGCACACCCCTGAGGGCTCATATGTGTTAAAAAACCACTCAGAACAACTTAGCAATCGAAAAGCAATTGTTGCTGTAACTTTTGCATTCAAACTTGTGTTTAAATCTCATTTATAACCGCACATGCTTGTCATTGGCCCACATGACTTCTTTAGCAAATTTCTGGAGTCATGTGACAAGAATAATGAGTGCTTTCACTTGTTTGCGTGGGATCTGGACCACTGTTTCAGCCTCTTCACTGGACTGTGTGACAGATAAGCTGAGTGCCAACTGCAGTCAGAGCAGAGGCCCACTTTGTACCATACACATTTGTACTCTGTCCCCACGTCAAATAGGCTTACAAAAAGGGATATTTGTCTGCTAGTTCTGCAAATTATGATTTTCATATATTGTATAAACATTGCTTGTTCTGGTAGCACACAGTTGTATGTTGTGTATACACGAGTCTGATGTTTAGCTCTGTGTGTGTGTGTGGCCACTGTGATTCACTGGAGGATGAGATGTTTGGGTGTGTTTGTTCCCTATAGAGATCCGGCTCTCCTGTTTCACACGTAAGACAAACACATAACCCTATTCATCGTGAGTGCATGTTTAATCTGTAAACTATATCCAAAGCACGAGACTGGATAAGAAGATTAGCCTGTGGTTTGGTTCCATGGCTTATAACATAGAGCAGTATGTCAAATGCTTGGACGTTTGACTTAAGGTTTCAAGATTTTGATGATTTCAAGGATTTGATTTAAATGCTTCAAATTAGTTTTGCAGACAAATATAATTGTGGGAGGCTTTTAAAATACCATTGGAAAGGTTTGCCAGGGACACCACATAAAAAAAAGGTGTTGAGAGAATGTGTGCAGAGATGTAATCTAGGAAGAGACAAGACTTTAAAGTGCTTCATATGAGTTTTCATTGAATATTTTAGTCACTGTATGAAACCCAAAGGACAAGCATTTCAGAAAAAAAGTGGATAATTACCAAATACTAATTTGTTTTTAAGTTGATAACTTCCTGTAAAAAAAAAAAAAAAAACCTGCTATTGAAAAACAGTCCTTATGTTCAAATTTTAAAAAATTTCAAATAAAAGACACTTCTGATTAGCAAGATTTTAGGTTTCTTAAAAGTAAGCTTTAAATCCTTCTCAGTACTGTGCAGCCAGTAGATGCATGTCAATTTATCAGCACAAACTTTGGGGAGTGCTTTAAATACTGGCTCTATTTTTGCATGCCTGTGAAAACCCTTCTTCCTTTTTCTCTTACACTAGTAAACAATCTGCTGAACACAACATGGTTTCTATAGTCACAATAATACACATCAGCTACTTTAAGCTGTGCGATTTTGGCAAGACTCAGTGTCCCGCCTAGTCTAGCCTGATTACCAGTTTTGCTGCGGTGTCAAAGTCATACAAATATATTCTAAATCTTATAGAGAAGGAAGAAGAAAAAAAGAGACAATTGCAACAGATGCATTTTATTTGACCCCATAAAAGGAACATTTTTATTTCATGGAATGTGGTTTTATAACGGAACATTTACTATATTTTAGATCAGGCATTAGTTGCCTTGCTTGGTCGTACAAGGGTCAGCAAACCATCAACTTAATACTCCTCTCCTTCTTCATCCTCTTCTCCGACGCTGTCTGTTCCCACCTCTTCGTAATCCTTCTCCAGGGCAGCCATGTCTTCTCTGGCCTCTGAGAACTCACCCTCCTCCATACCTTCACCCACATACCAATGAACAAAAGCTCTCTTGGCGTACATCAGATCAAACTTGTGATCCAGACGAGCCCAGGCTTCAGCGATGGCTGTGGTGTTGCTCAGCATACATACAGCTCGCTGCACCTTAGCCAGGTCTCCTCCAGGAACCACGGTTGGTGGCTGGTAGTTGATGCCAACCTTGAAACCAGTGGGACACCAGTCCACAAACTGGATGCTGCGCTTGGTCTTGATGGTGGCGATGGCAGAGTTGACGTCTTTGGGAACAACATCTCCACGGTACAGCAGACAACAAGCCATGTACTTGCCGTGACGAGGGTCACATTTCACCATCTGATTGGCTGGCTCGAAGCAAGCGTTGGTGATGTCAGCTACGGACAGCTGCTCATGGTAGGCCTTCTCTGCGGAGATCACTGGGGCGTAGGTGGCCAGAGGGAAGTGGATACGTGGATAGGGGACCAAGTTGGTTTGGAACTCGGTCAGATCTACATTCAGGGCTCCACTCGAAACGCAGGGATGCTGTGATGGAGGAAACAATCTGCCCGATCAGCCTGTTGAGGTTTGTGTAGGTGGGACGCTCGATGTCGAGGTTTCTACGGCAGATATCGTAGATGGCCTCATTGTCTACCATGAAGGCACAGTCGGAGTGCTCGAGGGTGGTGTGGGTGGTAAGAATGGAGTTGTAGGGCTCCACCACTGCAGTGGACACTTGAGGAGCTGGATAGACCGCAAACTCAAGTTTAGACTTCTTTCCGTAGTCAACAGAGAGCCGTTCCATTAGGAGAGAGGTGAACCCAGAGCCAGTGCCACCACCAAAACTGTGAAAGATCAGGAAGCCCTGGAGCCCAGTGCACTGATCAGCCTGCAAACAAAATAGTGAACATTAAGATGGGAGATATATAACAACATTATAGTAATTATAACTAAACTATTATTTGATTGCCTAGTGACTAGCATTTTTAAGGCAAACTTGTATGTCCTGTGATCTTCCTAATTAATATCTAGTTTATAGGTGAGACGGTGGCAGTATGTGCGTCTTTTACCAGTTTGCGAGTCCTGTCCAGCACCAGGTCAATGATCTCCTTCCCAATGGTGTAGTGCCCACGAGCGTAGTTGTTGGCAGCATCTTCCTTACCAGTGATCAACTGCTCAGGGTGGAACAGCTGGCGGTAGGTACCTGTGCGCACCTCGTCTTAAGAAGAAAAAAATAAATAAAAGGTTATTAACTTAACTACAAGCTAAAACACCTAAAGTTGCTCCAAAACTCAATTTAACAGCTGGGAACAAAAATACATTTATAAAAATTTACCAATGACAGTGGGCTCCAGATCAACAAAGACTGCTCTTGGAACATGTTTTCCAGCTCCAGTCTCACTGAAGAAGGTGTTGAAGGAGTCATCTCCACCTCCAATGGTTTTGTCACTGGGCATCTGACCATCTGGCTGGATCCCATGCTCCAGGCAATACAACTCCCAGCATGCATTGCCCATCTGGGCTCCGGCTTGGCCAACGTGCATGGAAATACATTCACGCTATAGCAAGAAAGGAGAGAAAAAAAAAAAAAAAAAAAGATATGGTTAGCAGTGAAAACTTGGAAAATGATTGGAAGAAAAATTATTTATGCTTATGTAAATTAAATGTCATTAAATACATAGGCATCATTAAAAGATCATTAAAGAAAACGACGTGACTGCAGGTATCTATACAAGCACATTACGTCCATACAGGAAGCAGAGCAGAACGGTAGGGCAGGATGTTTACTCTTCATATGGAAAGCTGTTGAATGGTGCCTTTGAATGCAGTGACGTGACCGTATACATTGTTTCCCCGTATCATTACAAATTCCTAACATTACAGACAAGTTATGTGGTAGGTCGGGACTTTTCTTCAACTCAAAATATGTCATATGTCAGAAACCTGCTCAGTTCCCAGTAACAGGGAGTAATGCCTAAGATGACCGGTTTCTGTAGATCAATTGGTCTGCATGTGGATCAATATCCATCACCAGCCACACTGCAGCTGTTCCAGTCATTTTTATCTGCATGAACGCATGCAGGCTTAAATGCTGACCTGGCCCAAAGTTTAGGGAGAGTGTAAAATACACCCATTTCGCTCCCTTATTCTCATGCTTAGGTTTTTAAGTTCTATGCTTCATATATCAAAATTCACACTCTATATGCAGCCTTGGTTATAAGTTATAAGTTATAAGTCTGGTTCTCTTGAGAGCACCTGGAGATTTGGTTTGGTACTCAGACTGCACATAGTGCAACTCATTAAATAGAACTATAAAAACAAAATTATTATTAATAGTGATAACAGTATAATTGCATTTATTTATTTTATATTTTAAAATAATCAGTGATAATACTATTGTTTAAAAAAATACAAATGTTTATAAAATTAAAAAGTAATTTTATAGTACACTTAATAGTAAAATGCTATCATTTTTGTTTTACATTTCCAAACTTAAAATGAGTAAGCTTTTATTTTGGCGGGATGCCGACATGCAGATATTTGCGCCGCCGGGTTCAGCGCTGTCGAGTGAAGCAGTGAATGAAATGGCAGTTTTACATTTTACTTTCAACCGGCAGCACATAGCCTAGATTGATGCTTTCAGTCTGAGTGAGAATCTTATACAGTATTACAGTTAGTCGATCTAAAACAGTGATTGTGCATTAGCAGCTGTCAACAATGTCAGTACGCAGATGAGCGGTCTGAACACACCCCATTGTTTTATTTTGGTCGCGCATGCGCACCAATTCTGCGCACCCCGCTTATAACCGTAGAGGCCCAAAGGGCAGGGCTGGTCCCTTCCCCCACCCAACGGTACCACCCAGTTTTCGATATTAGTCAAAGGGACAAGAAAAGGGCGCGATATCTGTCGCATCCATACCATAACTGGAGACTTTTATGCGCGTTTTTGAAATTCTGACGTGTCTGCTCCTCCGCCCTTTCGCGCATCTAACAAAAAAAAAAAAAAAAGAAAAAGAAAAAAACGCCTAAGCTATAGATTTATAACATTAATACTATTCCTGAATAAATAATATATGCATCTTAGGATGACGTTTATCAATTTTCTACATGGCTCGGCTTGGCTTTCGCCGTTTTCTCTTTGTTCTGCGTGTCGTTAGAAAGTGCGCCACATCCCAAAGCTCCTGATGCTGCTGCGCGTGCGTGCGTTCGCGCGCTTTTGTCTCGCGCCCGCCCAAAATGCGTTAAATGCTTTCGAACATCACTAAACGCGAAGATTAAACGAACGAATATAGCGTCTGTCTTATATTTTAAGACAGGACTGTATTTCAAATTTAATTAAAAATAATAACTTCGTATTAAATAATATGTTCGTAATAAATAAAAGTCATTTCGTACAAAACACTAACAACTCAGGCTGTAAAAGAACGTTTTACATACAGAAAACAATCGTCTAGTGCGATTTACTGATAATAAGACTCACCATTTTGTCAGATTTTTCCTTCAGACCGACGTTAAGGGTTCGGAGAACGAAGGCGGAATTGCGGCGGAAGGGGCCCGGCTAAAGATTATATAGCGGCGCGCGACCGGATGCAGAAGAGGCGGGGCTCTGGCTTCGCTCTGGCGGGAGGGACAGTTAGCGGACCGCCAAGTAAAAACCACAGAAGAAGAAGAAGTCTGCCTGCTCATGTTGGAGTGGAAGGAAATGAAACAGGCTCTTAAACACACAAATATTGACATACATATACCCCTGAGTAAATCAGAAATTAAAGGTTTAATTAAAGTAGCTGTCAGAAAGACATGGCAAAAGAGATGGGATAAAGGTAACAAAGGGCGACATTTGTATAATATATAAAAACAAGTTGGCCATGTAAGAACTGCTTATGGTTATAAAAGGAATGCTACAGTTATATCTCGACTGAGAATTGGACACTCTTCTCTTAATAAATCACTCCAGATTATAGGAAAACATGAATCTGGTCAATGTAATCACTGTGGACTTCCAGAAACAGTAGAGCATGTGCTGATTAACTGTAGGGCATATGAAAGGGACAGAATAGTTAAAAGAGGAATTAAAATCTGCTGGCATGAATTATATGACATTACAGAATGTGTTAAACAGTTCCCATAAAGGTTGTAAAGCTCTTATTAATTTTATGAAAAGTACAAATGTATATAATAAAATATAGATAGAGGTTATATAGGTGTTTTTTGTTTTTTTGAATTAGCATTTCCCTTGATATCTCACACTCCATCCCTGCAGGTGGCGAAATATGCACCAAAAGATGGTTTGACAACGCCATAAAACATCAAAAGAAGAAGAAGGAGCCGTATAGCTAAAAATATTTTAAATAAATACAAATAACAAATAACAAATATACTGTAGAAAGTAGTGTGTCACCTGTATGGGGAGAGGTGACAAAAATCATAAAACCAAAATATAATGTAGTGTGTCACCTGTATGGGTTCCTTCCCGTTAAATGTGATTTAGAGATATTGGATAAGAAGAGGAAATGGGTAGTGTTAAATATAATGTAAATAAGTAGGAAATATTTTATGCACGTATGCACATTTATACTGATGGATCTAAAGACCCCAAAACGGTTTACAGGAGTAGGAATATATATTCCAGATTTTTAAATATCCATAACTAAAAGATTAACATCTAAATTGTCAATACATGCTGTTGAAATGGTTGCTATCATAATAGGATTAACATGGGTCGAGGAAGTAAGACCAGACAGGGTAGTGGTATGCTCTGACTCTGCTTCTGTTTTAACATCATTGATTACTCAGCAGTCTTCTAGAGAAGATTTGATGTGTGAAATATTTACATTAATATGGCGTATACAAAGAAAAGGAGTGGTTGTTGGATTCTGTTGGGTGCCAGCACATGCATGAATGAATCTGCTGATGAATTAGCAAAAAAAAAAAAAAAAAAAAAAACATGCTTTAAAAAGAGATGTAATAGATTTGAATGTTCCTTTAGGTAAAGGTGAAATTAAAACTATCCTTAAGGAAAGTATTAACAAAGAAAGGCATTAAAAAAATAAAAAAAATAATAAAAAAATAAAATGGTAAAAAAATAAAAAAAAAAAAAAAAAAAAGGTTAATACTAAAAGAAGTGTAAGTGGTAGAAATAGAAAAGGAGGTTTAAAATAACTATGAGACTTGGATGCTTCATTTTTCATAACTGGAATACATGAGACTGGTCTGTGTGTGAATTGTGGAGAGAAAGAAACAGTGGCGCATGTAATATGTAATTGTACAAGGTATGATAAAGAAAGAAAGGAATTAATATCATATTTAAATGAAAAAGGTAAGGTAAATAATTCACATAATAATTTTCATAATAAAATGTATGTTGCGTTCAAAAAATAAGAGGACCTAAAGGACAGATCATTTCTGAAACTTGATTTCTTCCAAGTTACTTAAAGCACATTTGCTATAGAAGACCAGAAAATATTTAATCAGGTCTGAAAAGATGTTTCAGTAACATAGAGCCACAGTTGCACATGATGGTCTTCACATTAACGCAACCTCACATATATCAGTTATGGACTTTGCACTTTGACATTTATGTCACATATCCAGATCTGCTCTGCAGGAAGCCTCAGCAGATGTTCTCTAAACTGGAAGACAATATTATGTTCACATCAAGCACACTGACTCTTTCCCCACACAAGATTTTGTGGATTAGATACGTCTAAATGTTTAGAGAAGGGATCAGAGAAGAATGCCTGGTAGACTGGATGGTGTTTTTAAATGGAGGGCAGTGCATTTGTGTCAACATGAGAGGAAAGAAGCTATGAAAGTGTCAAATTCAAATTATGAGATTATTATGTTCCCAAATGTGAGAGACCATAAAAAGTCATCTGGTCTTAAGGGAAAGTGTCTATATTCCTCCTGCGTCAGACGGGGTGGGGGCAGATTTGTTTTAAAAAGTTGAATGAAATGAGCTTTATGTATAATGACCTGTTAAGTGCTTGCTTTGCATCCAAATGGATTATCTTCAATGTAAATTAGAGCATTGTTTGTGGAATTTACCCTTGTGGAACTACTTGCAATCTCACCTCACATTGAAAAAAAACCTTCTTAAAAAGGATTGTTACAAATATTTAAAATATGTACAAATAAACTTCAATATTAGACAGAAAGTCTAAGTCCCTTTTTTATCAATTCATTTCCTACTTTTTTATACACTCTAAAAAATCAAGAAATTGCTCAGCTTATTTTGATGCTAATGTAAAAACATAATGACTTCCTGTTCATATAATTTGTAATGTAATTATCTTTAAAATTACTTGTACAACCAAGCTGATTATACTTAAAAATGTAAGGTTGCAAATAAAGTGAAGGTTTTATGGTGAAATAGGTGGAATTTTTTTTTTTTTTTTTTTTTTTACAGCTTAAAGTGTTGCTGCTTAAGATTTACTTTAGTTTTGGAAAGACATTTGAGTGTTGTCTAAAAATTATCTTAAAGTGTCATTTATCTCAACAACTGATGTTTTAAATTTCACAAGAATTTGGTTTAACATAATATTAAACTTCCTGTGCAAGGGCATCTCAGGCATGCTGAAACCGACTCATGATCTAAAGCCATGCAAATTGTGATAGAATTTAAAACTTTTGTTGATGGCTTCCATGACACCCTTTCAGTGTGTTCTCGATTTGCATTCTCTTAGTCTTTAGGGAATCGAATTACAAAGACAATACACAAGCAGTCTTCAGGTGGCACAGTACCGCCCAAATGTTTTATTCTTACCCCAGAGCACTTAAACCAAGAAAACAAAAGCTGTCAGCACTGTGGTTAGCAGTGGAACATTTAAACCTTTTTCTCACTATAGTAACTGATGCTAACTAACTGGTTATCTTATTTGCTTACAACAACCAACTCAGTGAAATAGACAAACAACTAAAAAGTCAATATTAAGTCTTTAAAAGATACCACCTTAACCTTTATGGTCCGTCACATGCACTTAAAGGTCCGCCGACATGAGTCATGTGGATGATTTGTTCATATTCATACACTGAACACAGACAAAAACAAACAAACAAAAAAAACAGACTGACATCATCAAATAACCAATATCAGGAAAATATAAGTAAAAAAATAATAATGTAAAAAGCACACAAACTATATATCAAATACAGCTTTCAGAAACAATTTATTGTTACAGTGAAAATACTGTTTGTGAAAACTATCTGTGATGTTTCAAGATTATGTAGGGATTCCTTTAATACTCCTCTCCTTCTTCCTCTCCCTCTTCTCCGACGCTGTCTGTTCCCACCTCTTCGTAATCCTTCTCCAGGGCAGCCATGTCTTCTCTGGCCTCTGAGAACTCACCCTCCTCCATACCTTCACCCACATACCAATGAACAAAAGCTCTCTTGGCGTACATCAGATCAAACTTGTGATCCAGACGAGCCCAGGCTTCAGCGATGGCTGTGGTGTTGCTCAGCATACATACAGCTCGCTGCACCTTAGCCAGGTCTCCTCCAGGAACCACGGTCGGTGGCTGGTAGTTGATGCCAACCTTGAAACCAGTGGGACACCAGTCCACAAACTGGATGCTGCGCTTGGTCTTGATGGTGGCGATGGCAGAGTTGACGTCTTTGGGAACAACATCTCCACGGTACAGCAGACAACAAGCCATGTACTTGCCGTGACGAGGGTCACATTTCACCATCTGATTGGCTGGCTCGAAGCAAGCGTTGGTGATTTCTGCAACAGACAGCTGCTCATGGTAGGCCTTCTCTGCGGAGATCACTGGGGCGTAGGTGGCCAGAGGGAAGTGGATACGTGGATAGGGGACCAAGTTGGTTTGGAACTCGGTCAGATCTACATTCAGGGCTCCATCGAAACGCAGGGATGCTGTGATGGAGGAAACAATCTGCCCGATCAGCCTGTTGAGGTTTGTGTAGGTGGGACGCTCGATGTCGAGGTTTCTACGGCAGATATCGTAGATGGCCTCGTTGTCTACCATGAAGGCACAGTCGGAGTGCTCGAGGGTGGTGTGGGTGGTAAGAATTGAGTTGTAGGGCTCCACCACTGCAGTGGACACTTGAGGAGCTGGATAAATGGCAAATTCCAGTTTTGACTTCTTTCCGTAGTCAACAGAGAGCCGTTCCATTAGGAGAGAGGTGAACCCAGAGCCGGTGCCACCACCAAAACTGTGAAAGATCAGGAAGCCCTGGAGCCCAGTGCACTGATCGGCCTGCAGGATTACATGAGTTATTTCTACAATCACTGGCCAGGATTTGTCTGTTGTTCTACTGTTGGCCCTAATGCAACACTAAAGATAAAGCCAACTTTTGACCCCAAGATTGTCTTACCAGTTTGCGAGTCCTGTCCAGCACCAGGTCAATGATCTCCTTCCCAATGGTGTAGTGCCCACGAGCGTAATTATTGGCAGCATCTTCTTTACCTGTGATCAGTTGTTCAGGGTGGAACAGCTGGCGGTAGGTACCTGTGCGCACCTCGTCTGGAAAATCAGTCCATGTACTTTATTGTTATGAATTATATTATTGTATTTTAGATAAGTCTTTTGCATCATATATTTTCACCAGTTTAATCTTGATACGATGCACAGCAAGTACAAGATATTAATTCGAGAAAAAACTAAGACACTTTACAGTCTTCTTCACTGTAGAATGGAATTATTCAAAGACAATCAGTTTCATTACCAATGACAGTGGGCTCCAGATCGACAAAGACTGCTCTAGGAACATGTTTTCCAGCTCCAGTCTCACTGAAGAAGGTGTTGAAGGAGTCGTCGCCCCCTCCAATTGTTTTATCACTTGGCATCTGACCATCTGGCTGGATCCCATGCTCCAGGCAATACAGTTCCCAGCATGCATTGCCCATTTGCACACCTGCCTGGCCGACATGAACTGAGATGCACTCACGCTAGAGTACAATGAGAGGCCATTTAAATTTCTCTTGGGAAAAAGTAGCTTTCTCTTTTAATTTTCATAAACTCTAAAACTGACAACCATTATCAAGACAATCAAAATCTATAAAATAAAACTAATTATTGACAAACGTATTCATGAAGACTAAAGGTCTTTGCACAATGAGTCCGAAATTTTCACACGTTGAAAAATAAATACGACCTCACGTTGTCAATCACATTTACACACTGCCTCCGAAACTTTCGTCCGTCATAAAAAATTCAGATCAGGTTAGATTTTCTGCGTTTTCGCATCCGTAGCATGTATTTTAATAGGACAGGATGACGAATGCGAAAACTTCGGACTCAGTGTGCAAAGACCTCAAGACTGTTCGCTAAAAGTCAAGCAACTGTTAAGTATTATAAATAATGCATCAGACAAATAAACAATTTAAAACATCCTACCATTGTATAACTTTCCTCTGGCCGACGTTAAGTGTTCAGTTGAGAAATGTTGTGTATGTTCTCTGTGACGATATCATCACTATTTAAAGAGCAAGCTGGTGCCATGGTAACCGTGGTTTGTTGTTGGCAACTTAAAGGGATAACAATTATGCGAATGTCAATCATAGATGACCGCATTGCTCTGAACAAACGGGGCTCGTCACATCCCAGTGCTGCTTGTTTCCTGCAAAAGACACTCTTAACAGGTCAACACTCGTCCACTCACCCACAGCCATTAATATCTGATCCTGCACTGGTGGATCAAATCTTTAGTGGGTTTGTATCGCCAATGGAAGAACAATCTAATGTGAACTTAATCTTTGTTCCAATATCGATCAAGGATATCGATCATCTGTGTCATTATAGCTGTGGACTATTCTCTTGGAATTAGAGCTGTTTTTAAAGCATTGTGGTTGTATTTGTCATTTTTAAAATATGGCATGTAAACTGGTGTTTGGCACGGGCTTGGAAGTCATGCATCTTGTTGTAGAGAGGTTAATATTATTATATTTATCAGACTTACGGTTTTTATCTCTAAAATTTGTAGATTTTTCTGTTTATTTTTCAATCATTTTGTCTTCTCCATGTGTTTTAGCATTCTTAACAGCCAAATCTCCTTTTCTCCTCATTTCTGTCTCTACATAAGCAGTGCAAACTGACCCTAGCACTCACCTGAAGCACTTATTATGTCATATCTGTCAACTCTAATTAAGTCTGTAAACTATTGTTAACCGGCTAGGTGGCCATGGAGCCCAGGAACAAACATTTCTCATCTGTTCCCATGACAAGAAATGCACATCAAGTCAAATTGGGGAAGCTGGAGCTTTGTTTGAATTGTTAGAAGCTGTTATAACCTGTGTTATATATTCTGAAACGCACAGGCTTACATTTCTCATTGATGGTTATCAAAGTGCTGTCAGTTCCCATTACAAAAGTGTATTTATGAAATGAACAAGAGGACGCTATATATATATATATATATATATATATATATATATATATATATATATAAAGTTCAGTATGATTTTAATTTTAATATGCTTCATGACATGGTGTTTCTTACAGAGGACTGCATGTTAAAGCTACTAAAATGCTGCAGGATTTTCCCTTTCTGATGAAATGTATATATAGTTAATGAGACACGGCTCAGTTTTTCCACAGGCTGGTTTTAAATATCAGAAACTTTTTAATTCAGATATCTGGAGCAACTTTCAACATTCACACGTTTTTGTTAGAAAGAACCGTGAAAAGACTAGACCTCTTGCAGCTTTCTGTTTGTTCAAAAGCCTGATAATTATTTTAATATTCAAAACCTATTCGAAGAGCTTACCAGGTAAGGAAATTACAGTTGAGCTCTGATGTAACCAGGTCAGAGAGAGATATTATATAAACTCTAGATTTACACAGTACAGAGTCGAAAATACATAAGAGTAACAGTTCACAAATTAGCAACTAGTTTACTCTACTTGGAAGATTCTACGCTGTTTTGGCAAAAGCAGAATCCATGTTTATTCAGATGATATCATTAAGCATTAAAACATAGGGCCGATTTAGTTGCAGCACTTTTGCATTTCAACCAATCCATTTTATCCAGGTGCTTATTGTGCTGAAATACTGAATGCAAGTCATTTAACAATGCACTGTCATTTCTTACCTGATGTAATTAACATTTTAAAAAACTGAATTTTAAAAAGAGATGTCAGTGTACATATTTCTCTCGAGCATGGCAGCAGTAATTCATCAAATGACAAGTGTCCACAGTGGTGGAGTAATACTGTATAATCTCAGTAAAACCCTGCTCAATTCATTCAGTGTTTCCACCTTAATGTTGCTCGTCATCACAGTATCAGTGCATCACTGACTACATTTTCCCAAATCAATATGAAAATTAAAATCTGTATTTTTGACATGATTTTCTATTTTATTAAAATTAAAAAAAAAACAGATTTGTCGGATGCTCTCCAGTTCTTTAAAGAATAAATCCTTTGTGCACCCATCTAAAAGAAACAATAAAACATTCATGCAACATGACAAATTATTAAACCTCTAAACATTGCAAAAAGTGTTTCAAGCAAACTGATGTTCATACAGTAGCCTACAACACAGTGGTTTGTCCCTTTGCATAAATTTCACAACCTTTGGTGGCATATACCTGAAGATCTCAATAACAGCACAAAAAAAAAAACCATAAATATGAAGTTTTATCATAAAAGTATTGAGATGAGCCCCTCACATGCAGTGCTAGAAACCCCATCTAGGGAGCATGTTAAAATATTGTTGTAATAAAGGGTTTTACAGGAGAATCTAGAGATAATAAAACCAGCAAAATAATCCTTTGTATTAACTCTGCCCACGAGATATTTTATCTTTAGAACAAATAGTGTATTACTTCTATTGACACTTCATGTGAAGAGCATCTATCACTCGCTGTACTTGTAAACAAGATGCTATTTGTTTCTATTTATACTTGGTGGAAACAGTCTGATTTTAATGTATGTGGAACAAGCACTGAAGAATTGTGAACAGTAAGCATGTTAAGAATTTTGTATTTCATGATGACTTTAAGCAAAAGAGTAAAAGATTTCATGCATGTCATATTCAGGGCAAAAAATCTGATGCTTTGTGTACTAAAGAAACTTAGCCCAGTGACAAACACCAATCAAATCGGCCCCAGTCTTCATCCCTATTAGGAATTTTTTTAATTGTGTCTCATGTACAGATCAAGATTAAGCACTAAAAGGTGAATTGACAAGCTAGTTTGGCTGCAAGGGTGTATGTGGCCCATATTACTTTATGAGGTTTAGTTTAAAGCATGCTGCTGCAAATATTATCTAATGCCTCTTATCATTTATTCTTACTCCAATTCTACAAGTGGCCACAGTATGTAGAATAGAGCTTTTTTTGTGCTTGAGAAGCCCTTATTTTTGAAGATGTTTTATAAAAAATGTTATCACAGTAAAGTGGTGAGAAAACAAAGGAGAAGAACAGGTGATTCTGAGAGGGCTGTTCCGCTCACAGTTTCTGGGTGAAGTTTTCAGGGAAGACTCCTGTAGCTAGGAGGTTTTTATTCTGAAGCCAGTGTGACTCTTTTACACCCATTAACCAGCCATCATCCTGAGTACACAAACAAAAAGACAATGAGTCATTGTCCGGTTGTATGTGTGTGAATATTTGTAGAAACATGGGTGCCATTAGTCACCTGTTCATCTGGGCTGGCAAAGGGAAGCACAAGCACAACGTCACCAGCCTTCAGATCAAGCTCATCGCTGTCTGTTGCTCCGTAGTCATGCACTGCTTTCACCTATTAAAAAAATCACATTAGTAGATTCTATTTATGCACATACCATTATTCAAAAATTTGGGCTTAGCAAGATTTTTTTTTTTTGTTAAAAAAAAGAGAAGAAATTAAGACTTTTATTCATAAAAGATGTCAAAAGTGACAGTAAAGACTTTTACATTGTTACAAAAAATTCAATTTCAATTTCAAATAAATGTTATTCTTTTGAACTTTCTATCAAACGTTTTACATCAAAGAATCCTGAAAAATGTACCTTGGTTTCCAAAAAAAAAATAAAAAAATAAAAAAATACAATTAAGCAAAAGTGTATGTAAACTTGTGAAAGGGGTCATTTTTATATATTCAGCTATAATTTTCTCTTGTGGACTATTATTTAAATGTCTTTAATGTGAAATATCTTATTCAGGTCAGTACCAAATAAAAAATAACATGCATTTTGTATGATCTCTTGTATTTTGGTAAAATAATTAACATTTTGCAGATTCTGCAAGGTGCATGTAAACTTTTGACCGCAACTGTATTACTGATAGGAGTCAATGTTTTTGAAAGAAGTCTCTTATCCTCAACAAGGTTGCATTTATTTGATCAAAATACAGTGATGTTGTATAATTAAGTAAATGCTACCATGTTAAAACTCTGAGATCTTGGGTTCCCTGTGCAACTTACCTTATAGAGAACAGATGGAGGAAGCTCTGCATCTGATGAGCCATTTGTCACAGTTGGTGTTTCATTCTAAATACAAAAAATAAAGAGAAGCAGTTAATTACATCTGAGCAACTCAACATAATAAAACAAACCTGCTATACATAGGGATATTTAACATGACCACTATGGAAACCATCCACACCCACAGAACAACATGATCCACTTCTGAACCATCGTAACTCTATGACATTACTCCACAATACAACCACGATTAATCTCGTTCCTCTTACACTTTGAAGCTCCTCCCACTGAGGCAGCTCTGGCTCCACCTCCCAGGCCTGAGCCCTACCACGGCCCCAGTTTGTATCTGTGTCTTGCTTTTGCCCTACCTGGGACCCTTCCTCGCCCCAGTGCTCCACACCATCACCCTCCCAGTCTGGCTGTGCAGGCGTAGCTTTTTCCTTGCCCCAGCCTGACTGAGCAGACACGCTGTCCAGCCCATCCCAGCGGGGAGCTTCAAACGGCTGAACGGCAGGAGTGATCTCATCCTCCCACTGAGGAGCCTCATATGGCTGCTGGCTGTAAGGCTGAGCAGCAGCTTCTTCATCCTTGTCCCACTGCTGGGAGGGGTCTGCAGCAGGGCTCTGACCAGGCTGGGATGGGGAGGAAGGGTCGCCAGGATTGTTTGTTGGATTTTGGGAGGTTAAATAGATGCCGGGAGAAAAGGGCAGGCAATACGGCAAAAGGCGCAAATAATTAGAAAAAGGGAATAAATGAATGAAAAGATGAAGAGACGTGAATTATTCATTCTAAACTCCAAAAATGGTTATTTTGTATTATTTTTTGTTTTTGTTTTTTAATATTTTGAATTAGCTTTTATTTTTAGACTTTCAGTTTTATATTTAAATTTTAGTTAATTTTTTTTTCTTATGCAGTTTTATACGTTTTTGTTTATTTAAAAAGAAAGTTTTCATTTATTTTTATTTCAGTTTTAGTTTTTATTTTAGTTTCAGTTAGTAATTTTACTGCTTCAACTCAAACTAAACGAAAGTGAGAAATTTTGCCTTGGCAACTAACTGAAATGAATGTAGGTTTTTCATCTAAATACATTTTTTACTTCAGCTTTATTTCTATTAACAAAAATGGTAATAACTTTAGCTTTATTTTTAGTAAGGGTTAGGATAATAACCCTGACAATTACAATACATTATTTATTTTATTTAATTAATTACATTTTACAGTGTAAATCTTGTAAGTCCAAACATATGGCTGAAAAATGAGTGAAATCTGTTATTATATAATTCACCACGTAGCAAGATTTACACACACAAACCCAAATAGAGGTGCATGTGAACCCCTGAGCAAAGTAAACTGTGCATAGTATTTTCTTTTCTTGTCTATATTAAGATATAACTTATTTTTCTTGTTTTTGTAATGGACTTGTGTTTTCAGTTCACAAATCAACTGAGTATGAATTCCAGCATAAATAATTTGGCTGAACATGAGACATACTGTGACTATTAAAACTACTGAATATGGTTTAACTTTAGCTAAATGTCTGTTAGTTTGTGTGTGGTTTTGTTTCTAATTTGTCAATCCAAAGATTGTAGAAGACTTTCATCCAAAAGCCCTGTCAAATGGATCTTTTTGGCTCTTTGAGTGCAACCCACTGCCACGATCCGACCACAAAAATCACTAAGATTATACCAAGATAGATCTTATCCATGATTGCAAGAGTACCAACACAGCACAAGATCTTACCTCCCAAGAATCCCATGAAGCCTACTTCCATGAGGCAGCACAGAATGACAGAGTGAGATAAATGAGGCTCATAATAAGAGTGCAAAGTGTGTCTATCACCATGTCAACAGTAAGAAGAGAGCTCTCATAAAGCCCACTTACAGGAGCTTGTGCTCATAACAGAGTTTTTATTATTACAGCAAACATGAAAAGAAAGCATTTGTTAAAGGTGAAGTGATCTAATAGTGGTTACTGGAACACCATGTAGAGGAGTAAGAAGAAAATTAATATACAGTAATATTCACAATGAATGAGCCCAGACAGAATCTAAAGACTAATTACTGCATTTTTAGTAAAATTAGCCCAAATATTTGTTTATACACTACCATTGAAAAGTATGGGGTTTGTACATTTTTTTTATATGTTTTTGAAAGAAGTCTCTTATGCTCACCAAGGCTGCAGTGAAACTTTAATATTTTTGAATACTATTATTAATTAAAGTGACTGTTTTCTATGTGAATACATTTTAAATGTAGTTTATTCCTGTGATGCAAAGCTGAATTTTCGGCATCATTATTCCAGTCTTCAGTATCACATGATCCTTCAGAAATCATTCTAATATGATGATTTGTTCCTCAAGAAACAGTTGTCCTGCATAATATTTATTTGTGGAAATTGTGACAGTTTCAGGACTCTATAAATAAAAAGTTTAAAAGCATCTTTGCTGAATAAGTATTCATTTGTTCAAATAAATCTTATGACCCCAAATTTTTGAATGATAGTATATGTTTTATTCTTTTAATTTTTGTAAATGTCTGTTTTTTTCTGTTCTGAGTCTGTCCCTGGACCTTTGTTTGGGAGCTAGTAGGAAGCAAGTTAACATGCATCACATGCATGCAGTTAATGCATTACATGCTGAAACAAAGTGGCATTTCAGTTCCCCAAAACTCAAAGGGGAAACATGCAGAAATTTCATTTCACTTCTAAACTCAAGAGGCCGACCTCTTGCATGCATCTTAGATGGCAGCATGTGCTGAATTCAGAACTGCATACTAGCATACTACTCTTACTACTTTTACCATATATTTCTATAGCATAAATAGCAAAGTAGTATGCGGTTTTCGGAATTCAGCAATGGTTTTTCTTGTCTCTGAGCCCTGACCTTTACCCTTTGCCATCCTGGCCCTTCCTGCCCTCTGACACCCAGCTGGTGGGCTGGAGCAGCGCTGATTGCTTGCCAAGCGTGCAGATCTAAATCCAGCAGCCTACACACTACTGGACCATTACACTGCTGAGCACAGTATAAAACACCAGCTTGACTACAGCAATGACAATATTTAGTGGAATCACTGGTTTGCATAAACAGAAGATGGTAATGTTGACAAACTCAAAAGCCAGTGATACAGTGATACTTCAATTGAATAAGCAGAAAGAGAGTTCATAATAGGGTGGCGACAGTCACTTGCAAGGTGGAAATGGAGGATGAACGTGCTAATTAAGAATGAAGATGATGAATAAATGAAATGGAGAAGCCAAGAAGAGATTGGTGTGAGTGCTAAGAGGAGCATGGGAGGCAGTCATTTGACCTCTGACCTGTGGCTGGGTTGAAATGTTAATTTCAGCCACCCCTTCATCCTCAGACAGGTTAATGATGTTATCCTGTTTCATCTCCTGAGATGAAGCCGGCCTGGGCGACTGTGAGACCGGCGGTCTTTCTCTGGACTCAGGGGACTGCCACACCAACACACACATGCAGATACACACAAAGACACACAGCACACTCAGGGTTAATAAAACACCAACTCATAACTGCTCATGATTAGATTTTTGATAACAGTCTGCTTACACACGCTCATGTTTACCTACTTATCTACAAATCACAAACTCTAACTAAAACTACTAAAAATCATTTTCAGTAATAGAAATAAATTTGAAATTAAATAAAATATTAATATTAAATGAAAAATTAAAATTTTTTATAAATGTCTTGGCAACTGAAATAAAATAAGTTGTGTGGTTCTGTGATACTAAAACTGAAATAGAAATAAAATAAATGAAAGCTAAATAGAATTATTTTGAAGGAAAAAAATGACAAAACCACATAAATTCCTAAAAATTAAACTAACATTAAAATGAAAAGTGAAACTGTACAAATAAATTTTAAAATATTAATAAATACTTTAATATAAATAAAGCTAAAATATTAGATGGAAAACGTTTTAGAAATGCTTTGGCAACTGAAATTAAATCGGCTTATGCTGTGGTACTATTAAAAAAGAATAAAAATGACAAAAGCACATAACATAAAATTCCTAAAACCTAAACTAAAATGAAAAGAAAAAAAGGAAATTTAAAAATATTAAATACTAGAATAACACTGAAGTGGTAGTGAGGAAGTGGTAGTGACTGCTGTGAGGTTAGTTATAAAAAGTGGTCTAAACCTACCACTTAAAGAAAACTCTTCAAAAATTTTTATGAGTAAAAAAAATTCAACATTTTCTCCTATGAGGTGAGCCATCACCTATGAGGATGAACAGTACAAAACCCCCCGCTGCAATGTATGCTGTATAAATGCGTTAAAAAAGTATTATTATTATTTTTTTGCTTCTTTAGTTTCATACATACTGTAAGACAAATAAACATATAAACATTACAAAGAGCACATAAAAACATCAGCTTTCTCAAAATACCTTTGCTGGTGATTTAGGGGCATCTGACCCAGACTCTGAGAGGTTGTGGTTGGCTGCTTCTTCACTGCATGAAAAACGCACATTGGTAAATAAATACTCCACTTGGCATTGCACAGTCATGAATGTCCTGACTGAAATTGATCAATAGGTGGCAGCAGAGATCGGAGTTAATACTGCAGGCAGATTGGTTGAAATCACTACCATGCACAATTACTGCATTTCAAAGACATTCCAGACATGCAGTTATATTTTTCATGTCAGCATGTACACGCGGTCCCATGCAAGCAGTAATTTTCCACAGCAATCAAGTGTTAGTGCATCTTTAATAATTCAGCTGTGAATTGCACCAAAAATTCAGAGGGTTTTTTTTTTCAGATGGAGAAAAAACACGTTTCTCAGGTGAAAAGCAAATGATTTCCAGATGTTTCTTTAGAAGAAGGCCTGAGAGATGAAAAAAAGTGTTTTCCCTCCATGTGTAAAATAAAACAACAACAACAACAACAAAAATCTGTGTGCAAATCAGGTAAATTTCTTAAGTCATTAAAAAGATTTACACCAAAACGAGATATTATATGAGACAAGAGAGCGTGGTTTAAATAACCTTGTTGAAGTGCATCTTTAATGCAATAAATGTTGCATGAACACACACATAAAACATGGGAGTTGTTACCTCTTCCCAGCGCTTGCTGTCGTGACACCTTTTCTGTGGGTTATTTGGGGGAGGGTTGGTTTAATTCACAGGAAAACTCACACGTATGTGAGCTAAACTACAGGAAACCAGAATTGTCTATACAGACAGGAAATGTCCCAGGATAAAAGCACTCACTTGGCTAGACGCTGCTCATCCAGTTTGGTCATAATATCACTCAAATTCTGGTTCAGCTGTGTGTGAGAGAGTGCAACATACACTGGTAACCAACAACAATAATCTCATTTATCTCTTGTTAATAAGTCTCTTATTATTGACTCACTTTGCCCATGTCCTTGTGAAATTTTAACTCCAGGCCGGCAACGCTCTGAAATGTGTTAACATACAAGCCAACACGACTGCAGAGAGAGACAAGTCAACATCAGGTCTTTTTAAGAAAGAAATACACCAAAAATGTATATTCTCACTAAAACATACCAAATACGTATATTCTCTTTTTTACTTATTTTCTTTTTTTTTTTTTTGGAACACAGAAGATTATTTGCATAGCTTTTCATACAAAGACAGTTCATTATGATCTCTCAAGCTCACAAAAGGACTAATAACAACATTAAATATCAAAAAAATAGGTCTCATGCTATATTGCAAGTCTTAAGCCAACAGTTTAGGGCCAATAAGATTTTTTTATTATTATTTAAAAAATACTCATTAAACACTACAGTAAAGTAAATTAAAAAAAAAACATAAAATAATCAAATATTAAAAATAAAAAATGCATCACCGTTTCCACAAAAATATTTTACTGTTTTGATAATAATAAAAAAAAAGTATTGGAATGATTTCTGAAAGATCATGTGACTTTGAAGGCTGAAGTAATGATGCTGAAAATATATTAAAATAGTAAACAGTTATTTTAAATTGTAATAATATGTCACAATATTACTGGTTTCACTGCATTTTTGATCAAGTAAAGGCAGCTTTGTGTGAGGAAAAGAAATTTAAGACAAAATGTAAGTAGTAGCTGTTGTATGGCTTTTATGCTGCATTTTTGTCCTTTTTGGAGCTTGTCAGATGTGATCACTTTGAACTATTATTATATGGAAAAGAGCTGTGTGAAGATCCTACAAAATATCCTTTTGTGTTCCACAGAAAAAAAAAACAAACAAACAAAATAAGTTTAGAACAATGATGGTTATTCGTTTTTAGGTGAAGTATTCCTTTAAGATGACAGAAAGGGGAAGGAATAAAAGAGATAAATAGAGAGATCATGGCAACATGAATAAGTGGTTATTACCTGTCCCACAGCGTGGGAAGTTCCTCCTGGAGCTCATAATTGATCTCCTCAAATACCTTCTGAGCTCTGCCCAAATCTTCCTCGGCCTAATCACACACACAAACACACACGGTCATTAGGCTAAAGACACTATAATTTATGAAAATGCATATACAAAGAATTCCGCATTCAACTCTGCACGAATAGACTGTGGACGAATGGACCCTGTGATCTGATTCCTTTTTACTGGAATCTGTGGAAAGCATTTTAAACAAACATAAAACATTTCCTCACCCACATGTCATTTCATTAAATCGATCAAAAGTAAAAGTAAAGACAGCAAAATAAATGCTATTGTTTTAAACTTTCTATTCATCAAAGAATCCTGAAAATCACCGTTTCCACAAAAATATTAAGCAGAAAAACTGTTTTCAACATAAGCAATAATAAGAAATGTTTCTCAAGAAGCAAATCAGCATATTAGAAAGATTTCTGAAGGATCATGTGACACTAAAGACTGGTGTAATGATGATTCAGCATTGCATCACAGGAATAAATTTTAAAATATATTCAAATAGAAAATAGTTAATTCAAATTGTAATAATAGTTACTTAATTTTGAATAAATGCAGCCTTGGTGAGCATAAAAGACTAATTTCAAAAACATTAAAAAATCTTACTGACTTCAAACTTTGAACATTGTTCTTTTAAATAAACATGATTTTTATGTCATATGTCTTGAGGAACACAGATGCTACACAAGAAGCCACTCTGTGAGTGGGTGTGGACTGTGAGTAGATGGGTGGGGTTATGCAGATTAAGGGAGGGTTTACAAGCTGAGTGACAGTTGAGTCACCTGGCTTCTCGAGAGGTTAGTTTGAGCGATCTGATGTGCTGTGATTATTCCCTGAGCCCAGCCGGGAGCAGCCATCTCCACCAGAGCCAGAGGCTAGACATGCAGCAAAGACAGAGTGACACACCCAAAGAAGAGAGAACAGCGGCAAACACACTCAAGTGCTGTCGTTAGCTCACAAAATCTCATCAGGCAAGCTTGTGCAAACACACACATACACTCATTCAAACATATAAGCTGACTGCAATACATGAATTACTCATTCTTATAGCAATAAGTTGGTTAGTTAACAAGGTTTAAGGATAAAAAGCCAGACAGTACAGTATAAGCATACATTAACAAGCTGGAACGAGCATCCGGTACCTTGGAAATTTTGACCTCATCCTTTTTCTTGCTTTTCTGTATAGAGGCAAAATGATGTCTGGCACTGTCAAAATCTACCAGTTTCCTCTCACGTTTAGCGATGCGAGCCTGCAGAGGGAGTCAGAGTCACAAGTCCATCTAACACAGCAGTAACTAACTACTGTAAATAGACAATGGCCATAAATGGTTGTCAGGGTGTTGTTATAAGGCTGTGAGTGTTGCTAGGGGGGTTCTTGCTATGTGATGCACCTGCACGTCTTGATTATATTCTGGTGTCTAGATGTGGCCGGAAACCTTCTTCTGTATAAAGCCCTATTTGGCCACTAATTGTTTCTCATGGGGGCTAAACTCGGAGATGTGGATTCACACGGCAATTCAATTACCACACAACCTTGGTGTTTGTCAAAAACAGTAGGTCATTTAGCTGTTGAAATGCTTACATGTACTACTAGTTAAAGCAAAAACAAACCTTTATGTCTGGAAATTGAGCCAAATATGTGTCCATGGAAATGAGGGCATTGTCCACAAGATTCTGGTGGAAATCTTGCCACAGGAGGTCAGTGTCCTGTAAAGCAAATGTGATCAGACATGCACAGCAAGACACATATTCTCAGGCTGTCTCTCTCACACACGCTGACAAAACACATGATGACAAAAGCCTAAATATATGTGCACAGAACTATTCTAAATAGAGTTCACTGCAGTAGCATACTCTAGCATCACCAGCAATAGCTCTAGACTAGACCTGTGGTCTGGAGATGTCATCGGTCATGTTTACCTCCAGATTATTATCCATTTCTTTCTCTATCATCTCCTTTACTCACAGAGGGATGGGTGAGTGGAATCAAAGAAATGTAGAAAACAAAATCAATTTGCAGAATAATGAGAAAACAGAGATCAAAGCATCAGTGTGGACAGCAGCGATTTTTCACTTGCATACAGTCTTAAAGGGTGTTAGAAAAAATACACTCCCTTCCAGATGTTTTCTATTATATGAGATCTCATCTGCTGCCTTGCTCCTACCCTCCCTTTCTTTCCCCTAGGTTTTCTCCCTCCTCCCATCTATGTGCTCTCTCTCTCTTTTTCTATTCCTATATCTCTTTACCTCAATGTATACCCGCATGCGCAGTTGGATGCATAGGGTTCAATCGGTGAAGAATGGTGGGGGACCTTTGTGGGCCCAGGTTACCAGGTTTAGGTTGTCCTTTACTGAAAGTTGAAGAGTCCCCCTGCCAGCATTATTCTTATATGGCCAGGAGTTCCTGAACATATGTATAACTTATATAACTTGTTGTTTTGGCTCATACTCAACCCATATGTAATCTGTATCCTATTGGTTGAAAGGGCTGTACCACCCTCATTTTATCCTTATATATACCCTGTGTAAGACAATAAAGATTTGAAGTGAAGGTATACTCAGATTTTGTGTCTGTTGTGCCTTTTCTTCCCACGGCCGTGAACACTTCTGGAGGACTGAGAAAACTTTGGTGGAAACGAAGATAGGACGGGATCAATTTATTTGTATATTAATTAACAATTTGGGGGCTCGTCCGGGATTTCTCAACAGACAGGTAAGAAATAATTTAATCATTTCCTCCCTGTCTAAAAGAGAAATTGATGATACTCTCGTTTCAATATTTTGATTGAGCCATATTTGGCATTCAATCTGTTATCCTCACATTTCGTATGTGAGAAGAAGAGTGGATGTTTTGTTGAAAACTTTCATTACCTATTTCTAAAATTCGAAATAGATGCTTTGTGAAAGATTATCCATTTATTTGCCGGAGTGTTCTCAGTCCTTTTAAGTGTCTTTATGAATAATGCTGAATTGAAAGTTTTTTTTTGGCCAAAATATCAAAAAGTTAATATAAAACCGCGGACTTTGTTTTGTGTCTTGTTTGGGCATTCTCAGTATTGTGAAAAGTGCATTAAAAGAGAGGAGACATCTTTGATCTCAGATGGGGGAGACGATCTCGAGACCGCTTCCTGGCGAATTGCCAAGGGAGTGGATGTACAGAAACAATAAGGGATTTAATACTGAACCATATCTTAGTAACTTAGCTGGGTGGTCAGAGGGAAAAGTTCAATTGGATCCGTTTCCTCGTGAGGGGTCATTTAAAGATGAAGATATGAGAGCAGCTAAAGCAATGATAAAATCGGGTGGGGAGACCCAATTTGGGACTATGATTATATGAAACAATCTTATGATGTTTGGGAAAAAATGAAGCCTTATTGGGATAAAGGACCGGAAAAGGGTAAAATGAATGAGGTGAAAACCTTTTTCCAAAAACCTCTTGACAATCCTAGTGTGCCTCCCCCTCGATATGAAATTGCTGCGAAACCCTCTGAGTCAGCAAAAGCAACTCCTAATCGACTGTATCCGCAGTTGCCAAGTTCAACAGATGTTTTTCCTTTTGTGCAGCTTCCAGATGGTTACAAAATTACTCCTCTGTCTATGTCTGAGGCAATGGCAATTTCTAAGGAATTGCCTGATCCAAGTCGTTGTCCACACCAGTATGTGTCAATGCTGAAGCGTTTAACTGCGTACAGCCAGTTGACTGGGCGTGATTATCGCTTCATCCTGACTAAGACTTTGCCACCAGAGATTACAGAGGAAGAGTTGATTGATGAGATTGGGTTTTTGAGTCCAGACAATGATGCACCGCCGTTTCGCGGTGGGTCATTGAATGGTAATAAACCACTGGATCTGTCTCGACCAAAATCTGCTAGAACGCTAAAAATAGTAGAATCAGATGATGATGAGGATGGATGGGTGTGGGCTGATGCAGAGCAGCTCAAAGAATTTTTTAAACAATTAACTGCTTTTCTGGTAAAATTGTCTTCGACTAAACAAGATTTGTCACATGCTGCAAATACTAAACAGAAGGGTGGTGAGAATCCAGTTGCATTTTTCAATAGATTTAAACATGCTTGGACTGAAGAATCTGCTATTCCCTTGGATCAGCAATCTTCATTGTTTGTTAACACGTTTCTGAATAACATGCATAAAGAAACTGCACAGCTGGTACGTCTGACCACCCCAAACATTAATGACATTTCTGTGGATGCTTTGTCTCGTAGATTGCGTGAGCTCTCTGCCGCGGGGGCATTTGATGCCCCACGGGGAAAGACTCCTGCAATGATGCAACTTACTAATGTTGTAAAAGCGCACCCACAAGCAGCAGGGGGATCTAAAGTTTGCTTTTACTGCGGAAAGATTGGGCATTTTGCCAGAGTGTGCCGTAAAAAGGAGTTTGACAGAAAGAAGAAAAAAGGAGGGGTAGTTGGCTTCAAGCCACAAGTAACAGCTCCTCCTCCGCAGCAGCAGCAGCAGAAACAGAAACCAAACTACCCAACAACTTGGACTCCCCGTTAGGGGTGCCCACAGAGTTTAGAGCCCTCGTCCGATGCTTATAACATGATTTCTGTTACATATCCAAATGATTCGACTGTTTTGCCTTTTGTTGAACTAAAAGTTGATCATAAACCATATGTTTTTTTTAATCGATACAGGAGCGTCCCTGTCATCCTTAAGCAGTCGATTTTATGAGGGCTCTATAACAGGGAAAAACCATCAACTCTGTGGGAATTAGTGGTGTCCCTGTACGATGTGAAATCACACCAACTTTGCCGGTGACATCTAATGATGATTCCTCTCTGTTCAAAATGCATGCTTTTGCTGTTATACCTGATGCTCCATTTTGCCTTTTGGGAAGAGATTTGCTGCATAAAATTGGTGCCAGCATTGTTTTTGAAAATAATTCTCTGCAACTCATGTTTCCTGCCGTGTATTCTCTCTCTGTTGATACAGGATGTGCTTCGTATGAGAGTGAGACTGCTAGTGCAGCACTACCGGAACTGACTGATGTAGACCCTCGATTATGGGCGGAGCATAAGGATGATGCAGGCTTCATAGATGTCCCCCCTTATGTGGCTAATCTGCTCAAGGACACACCAGTCTATTGCAAACAATATCCTCTCTCAAAAGAAAAAGAGGATGGAATTCGGCCTGTTATTAAACAGTTATTGGCTCAAGGCATTCTGATACATACTCACTCACCCTATAATACTCCAATTAATCCAATAAAAAAGGCTAATGGCTCTTGGCGTTTAACACAAGATTTAAGGAAAATTAATGAATTGATTAAACCATTGGCTCCTATTGTACCTGATGTGCACACCATACTTAATTCTATTCCTGCCTCACATGCCTATTTCACGGTCATTGATATCTGCTCTGCATTTTTTCCTGTTCCTGTAGATCCTGTAACGCAGCCGCTGTTCGCTTTCACCTTTAACCACGACCAACTCACCTGGACAAGGTTACCCCAGGGGTTCAGTGATTCGCCGGCGGTTTTTTCTGCCCTCGTGCATGCGACCCTAATGGATGCAAAGCTCCCTCCTGATACCTGCCTGCTACAATATGCAGATGATATTTTGGTTACCGGTGCCTCTGAGGACTTGTGTACTGCTGCCTCCACTATTGTTTGCAACATTCTGGCAGAGGCTGGTTTTAAAGCATCCAAAGACAAAATACAATGGGTCAAGAGGAAGGTCGAGTACCTCGGACATAAACTGTCGCAGGGCACAGTGAGACTGTCTGCAGATCGCATAAAAGCCATTGCCACATACAAGCATCCCTCAACAAAGAAGCAAATGCAAAGCTTCCTGGGCTTGGTGAACTATTGCAGATCATGGGTGCCGAACTGTTCCATGTATGATAAAATCCTGAGAGCAGCCACTTTGCAGGACTCTGATGAAATTACATGGACAGCTGAGATGGATCAAGCATTCACATATTTGAAAACATCCCTGATCAGGCCACCAGCACTTGGACTGCCTGTGTACTCTCAAGAGTTTCATCTTTACGTGCACGAGGATGGGGGTACAGCCGCCGCAATCCTGGCCCAAGAACATGGGGGAAATTTTCGCCCCAGTGGCATATTTGTCCAAAACATTGGATTCAGTGGCAAAGGGGCTTCCGGCCTGTCTGCGTGCAGTGGCTGCTGCAGCGATCATGGTGCAAGATGCAGAGCGCATTGTTCTTTCACATCCTTTGGTGGTGCACACTAATCATCAGGTAGGGGTGATTATGCGAAATATTTCTACTCAACATATGACTGCACAACGTCGTTCAGGTTATGAAGCAATTTTATTGGCTACTGCAAATTTAACTTTGAAACCAACTTCTGTTGTTCATAGTCCTACCTTATGTTTACATAAGTTGTTAACACAGGGTGACTTCGAGGATGATGATCATGACTGCCTGGCCAGGATCCAAATTTCCACAGCCTGTAGGCCAGATGTTTCTACATCTGTCCTAGAGGAGGGGAATCATTGGTATGTAGATGGATCATGTTTTAAGCCAAATGACAATGAATACTTATGTGGCTATTCCATTGTTGAATTACCCGATCGTATTATTGAGGCCTACTCTCTGCCATACAAATCAGCACAGGTGGCAGAATTAATTGCATTAACAAGAGCTTGTCAATTGGCAAAAGGTCAGTGTATCAACATATATACTGACTCAAAGTACGCACATGGTATTGTGCATGACTTTGCTAAATTATGGAAAGAAAGAGATTTTAAGACATCAGAAGGAAAGCCAAGTTTCACACCACAGTGTTGTGGCTGGATTGATTCATGCAGCACAGTTACCATCTAAATTGTCTGTGATAAAGGTAGCTGGGCATGTGGCAGGAGAGTCTGAGGAGGCTAAAAGGAAACAGATTGGCAGATGAAGTGGCAAAATGGGCAGCAAAAGATGTGATACTAAGTCCATATGTAGAAAAAGCAGGCACGGAAGTGCCTATGATGTCTTTTGTATTAACTAATGATTTGGACATTAAGGTATTACAGGCAAATCCAACACCAGCTGATTTGAATCACTGGGTAGCAAATGAAGTAAAAACCAGATCAAACAGGTATTTTGAGAGATAAGCAGGGCAGGATTGCTCTGCCAGCATCCACAGTAGTTATGCTGTGTCGACATTACCATGGGGTTTCACATGTGTCGAAGGAAAAGGTAATCCAAAATCTGAATCAGTCCTATTGCATTGCGAACGTCAGAAAAAATGCGCTGTTGTTATTGGATTCCTGTTTGGGTGCGTGCGAAAACAAACAAACATAAAGCTGTCAAACATGATTCTCTTCCACATCCAGAACTGCCTTTTCAACATTTGCAAATTGACTTTACACATATGCCTCCTTGTGGAAATCATAAGTATTTGTTAGTAATAATTGATCGTTTCTCTAAGTGGCCAGAGGCATTTCCGTGTGGAAAAGAGAATGCACAGACAGTAGTGAAAATCCTTGCTAAGGAAATTATACCACGTTTTGGTATACCGACGGTTATAGAAAGCGATAATGGAACACCGTTCGCTTCAAAAGTGACACAGCTGCTAGCCAAAGAGCTAGATATTAATTGGCATTTCCACATACCCTACCATCCCCAATCAGCCGCCGTCGTAGAGAGGACTAATCAGACGATAAAAAATCGAATCACTAAGGCCTGTCTAGAAACAGGACGAAAATGGGTCGATGTGTTACCTGCTGTTTTAGCAGAAATGAGAATGTCCCCCTCAGCGAAAACAAAAATGTCTCCATTTGAAATAATCATGGGTAGACCTTTCCCAACCCCTTGGGTCAGAGGTCGTACAGGTAATCTTTCCACAGGTGACACGGAGGTGATCATCGCAGATTATGTGGATTGGTTGATTAAAACATTAAATAGCATAAATGGTGATGTGTCTCTCTCTCTCCCTCTTCCAGCAGACAACCCAACTCACTCTTTTGCTCCAGGCCAGCAGGTGCTGATAAAGTGTTTGAAGCCTCCAAAGCTAGGGGAGCCAAAGTACCTTGGACCAGCAACTGTCATAGCTGTGACAAGGACCGGGGTGCTGACTGATTTCCAGCCACAGTGGATTCATGCCAGTAGGCTAAAAGCGGCTCCGGCTACAGGAGGGGAACAACTGTGATCGTGTTGAGATCGAGGAAGTGGAGGAGAGTCGACGACGCGTGGAGGGACGAAGAATAGAAGAATACAGTCATCATTAAAAGAGAGTGATATGGCCATGTGTATAAAGCGAGAAATACGATTGGCCATAATGATAAGCCTGTTTACCTGTACGTACACTTTAATTGATACAGGTAATGAAACTTGGCTTGGACACGAAGATGCGCCCCATGGATATGCCACTAATATGTGGTGGCGGTTTGCCAACTATACTGCCAGAGCTGAAGGAAAAAAAAAAGGGACCTTGTTATGTATGTACAAAAATGCCACATAGTACTACAGGGCCACGTGTAATCATTGAAGCCCCATCACCAATAGAGTGGGAATGTCTTTCATTTATTAGTATAAGGGGATTGGTCTCCACCTTAAAGACGGTTGGGCGATGGCAGTGTAGACCGAATATAACTGTGTGGTTTATACCTCAGGTATTTGCAAGAGTGACAGTTGTAAATTCTATTCCAGATTCATTGTTTTGTGTAGAAAGAACAGAAGGAGAACAGAAATTAGGTGAAATTCCAGTGACTAAATGTAATCAAATTTATCAACATTGCCAAATGAAAAGTGTTACTTGCTGCAATTACTGTCTCTTGAATGGTGGAGAGGTAGATCTGGAACAATGTTCAAACCAAACTCCATTGCCGCTAACTACAGTGGTTAGCTATGGATGGAGCAATAACACCATAAGAAGAAAATGTGACTTTTTCTGTTCTTTTAGGGGAGATCCAAGGTGTCATATGTATGCTCCAAATCAACGAGGAACCAGAGCTTTAAGAGACTGGTATTGGCTTTGCGGACATTCAGTATATACTTCTCTCCCAGTGGACTGGAGTGGGAGATGTGCGTTAATAAGCTTAGAAGAACATTCTTTAATTGTGCGACTCCACCCCGCTCAAAATACAGAGGAACCACGAGTTAAGCGTTCTTTGGCTGATCGTAATAAAATCCTCGCAATAGCCAGAGATAACCCAGTGCCAAAAGAACATCGACTATGGACTGCCACTGAAAAGTTTTTTCAATCAATGTTTCCTGCCTTTGGAGTTTCGTCGTTACAGATCGAATCGGAGTATTTGAGATACGAGTTACTTATGTTTATAAATACTACTAAAGATACGCTTGAAGCTGTTAAGGAAGAACTAAGAGGGCTCCGATTGACCGCTCTACAAAATCGATTGGTGCTGGATCAAATTACCGCGTCGAAAGGAGGAGTCTGTGTAATAGTAGGAACTGCTTGTTGTACGTATATTCCAGAAAATGATGCAGATGGACATTTGATAGACGAAGGTTTAATGAATATGACTAGAATTGCTCAAGAGTTGCAGGCAAGGGAAACAGCAAATAATCAAAGTGATTTTTTGGGTTGGCTTACAGGATGGCAAAGAATGTTTGTAAGTGCCTTAATACCTATAGGGGTGATCTTGTTAATCCTTGCATTTATTGTATGTTGTATTATCCCATTTATCAGAATTCTGATTAATCGTGCTATGAATACTCTTGTATCTACACATTATGCCTTTGTGAGTAGACCTGTTAAGGGACACATAGGTTGAAATACATGAAGAACAAATATACTCTTTACATTTATAATACTATTATGAAGGAGATGATTAAGTAATGAAGTATGGAAGAGAGTGTACCTTTGTTGTTTATTTCATAAATAAAAGCAGGCAACTGTTAGAAAAAATACAGTCCCTTCCAGATGTTTTTCTATTATATGAGATCTCATCTGCTGCCTTGCTCCTACCCTCCCTTTCTTTCCCCTAGGTTTTCTCCCTCCTCCCATCTATGTGCTCTCTCTCTCTTTTCTATTCCTATATCTCTTTACCTCAATGTATACCCGCATGCGCAGTTGATGCATAGGGTTCAATCGGTGAAGAATGGTGGGGGACCTTTGTGGGCCCAGGTTACCAGGTTTAGGTTGTCCTTTACTGAAAGTTGAAGAGTCCCCCTGCCAGCATTATTCCTTATATGGCCAGGAGTTCCTGAACATATGTATAACTTATATAACTTGTTGTTTTGGCTCATACTCAACCCATATGTAATCTGTATCCTATTGGTTGAAAGGGCTGTACCACCCTCATTTTATCCTTATATATACCCTGTGTAAGACAATAAAGATTTGAAGTGAAGGTATACTCAGATTTTGTGTCTGTTGTGCCTTTTCTTCCCACGGCCGTGAACACTTCTGGAGGACTGAGAAAACTTTGGTGGAAACGAGATAGGACGGGATCAGTTTATTTGTATATTAATTAACAAAGGGATAGTTCAAATTCTGTCATGAATTACTCACCCTCATGTCGTTCCAAACCCGTAAGACATTCATTCTACTTCTGAACACAAATTAAGATAATTTTATGAAGCTACGAGATTACTTATTGTGAAATTGTTGAATAAAGTCATTATTGTGGTTTTCTTTGCACACAGAAAGTATTCTCGTAGCTTAATAAAATTAAGGTTGAACCACTGATGTCACATGGACCATTTTAACGATGTCCTGACTACCTTTCTGGGCCTTGAACATGGTAGTTGCGCTGCTGTCTATGCAGGGTCAGAAAGCTCTTGGATTTCATCAAAAATATCTTAATTTGTGTTCCGAAGATGAAACAAGGTCTAATGGGTTTGGAACGACATGAGGGTGAGTAATTAATGACAGAATTTTAATTTTTGCGTGAACTGTCCCTTTAAGGTAATAGTTCACCCAAAAATGAAAATTTGCTGAAAATTGACTCACCCTCAGGCCATTCAAGATGTCATTTAGCATTACATCACATGCTCTCCAAAGGATCCTCTGCAGTGAATGGGTGCCGTCAGAATGAGAGTCAAAACAACTGATAAAAACATCAAAATAATCCACACTTTGTGTTGTTTTTATCAGATGTTTGGACTCTCATTCTGAAGAAAGAAACTAATCTATATCTCAGATGGCCTGAGGGTGAGTACATACAGTACTTAGCTAATTTTCCTTTTTGGGATTTAGAATTAAAGAATACACTTCTGTTTGTGGTCGGTAAGATTTTTAAAAATGTTTTTAAAATCTCTTATGTTTACCAAGGCTAATTTATCTGATCAAAAATACAGTAAAAACAGCAAAATTGTGTATTATTATAGTAATTTAAAATAACTGTTTTATATTTTAATATATTTAATAATGTAATTTATTCTTGTGATGCAAAGCTGAATTTTCAGCATCATTACTCCAGTCTTCAGTGCAACATGATCCTTCAGAAATCATTCTAATATGCTGATTTGGTGCTCAATAAATGTTATTTTATTATAAGCCATGTTGAAAACATTAGTGCTGCCTGATAGATTTGTGGAAACAGCGATGATTCTTTTCATGAACATTGTAAATTTCTTTACTGTCACTTTTGATCTATTAAATGTGTAAAAAAAATTTCTTAAAAAAAATAAATAATATAATTCTGGCCCCAGACCTTTGAATGTTAGTGTATTTTCAAATACTGGCAGGTTTTGGTATCTTAGAACATCTGTAAAAAGTATGAGACGTGATTAAACTGAATCTAGTCTCCTCTGATCATTAACATTTTCCTCTTGTTTGGCATTTGGGTCGTGACATTACTGAGATCTCTTCTAAAACTCTACAAGAGACACATTTGAGATTACTGCGGCTCTTTTTTCAGGAGGCACATGTAAGAATCACTTAAGGAGAAACAACTGACATATTAAAGAGATTTTCCTTTCCTATGAGATTTTTCACATTGAAATCACTAATGTCACACAATCCAGACAGAGTATTTTGCTCTGCCAGTGACATCCTTACACACCTCTGCGATGGAGTCCACCTCCTCTTTGCCAAACCACTCGGGGTCGTACATTTCTGCCAGGCAGTCATGCAGACGCTTCGAACACTCGTGCATGGCTGCGGAAACAAGAAAACGGGTCAGCTAGGAGACAGACATTGAGACAGATGATGGCAAATGCTCGATTACTCAACCCAACACGCATGCATACTATTTCTCTTTGTGCCTTTCAGAGAAGTGAGAACGGCTGTGGGCACATGGGGAGGAAGCTGAGGGGAAGGTGTTCTGCATTAGGGCAGCACTCTTACAGTCTGCTGTAAAAGGAAGAAGGCTGTTTGCTTACTTTGCATTTCTTTAATGTACTACCACTCACCGATGGTTAAGGTGGTAGTTCATCCATAAATTAAAAGTCACAAAGATTTGGAATATAGTTTATGGACTGCTTTTATGGTGCTTTTTGTAATTTTTGGAGCTTAGCAGATCTAGTCCCCATTCACTTTTAATGTAAAAAAAAAAAAAACTGCACCAACATTTTGTCAAACATTTATGTTCCAAGGGGAAAAAAACTTGGGGAGAGTAAGGGATGACAGAATGAGGGTGAGTAAATAATGACAGTGTTTAATTTTTTGGTGAACTATCCCTTTAAGAGGAAACCAATATGGCTGAAAACACTTTCCACATGTTTACAACCTATGAAGAATTTGTGACCCCCTTATCTCTGTTACACAAGGAGGCAGTAGAGCTATAAATGCAGGACTGAGTATGATCAATCAAAATCATCTTTTGCTTTCCTGTATTTTATCTGAGAGAAGGCTGCATTTGAATACAAAAGAGCATAATAGCATGATACTTTTGCCTCATGACCATACTGAGCAGATGTTTTTTAATGTTTCTGGAAATGACTGTGTTTGCATTTTCTTTAAAAAAAACTAGATTAGCTTTCAGCTTGCTTTAAATGATTTCATATCCCACTGAAAAGGCATTGAAAGCATAGTTCACCCCACCCCCACCAAAAAAAAGAAAATACTGTCATCATTTACTCACCTTCAAGTCGTGTAAGAAAAATGTTATGTGACTTTCTTTCTTCTATGGAACATATATATATATATATATATATATATATATATATATATGTATATATATATATATATATATATATATATATATATATATATATATATATATATATATATATATATATTGAATAATGTCACAGTGTTTTTGTTCACACAATGAAAGTCAATGGTTACCAAAACCGTTTGGTTACAAAAATATATTCTTTTGGGTTCCACAGTAGAAAGAAAGTCATATAGATTTGGAACAACATGAGTGTGAGAATTTTTTTTTTTTTGGTGAACTATGGTGAACGATATGTCCAATGGTGTGGACTCTAATATAGTTATCTTTATAGTTTTTGTTCTCGGCCCATTAGAGTCTTACTTTTGACTGCCGCCAAATATGCCTTGAAGTCTTTCTGCAGTTTGCTGCCATCAATCTGCGGATAGAGATCAGAGAGAGAAATATCTATCACTAGATTTTTAAGAACTGTGAAAAGGGTCAGAGGTCAAATGACAAGTCAAGCAGTATATTACCGGATGGGGGTGTCAGAGAGGGTGAAGTTTTAAGGCTCTTACCAGCTGCTTGTTGAATTTGGCCACTTCCTCCTCAAAAGCTGTGTCTTTCGTTTCATCCGCCTTTCCCAACTTCTGCAACACCTATCAGAGAGCAACGCAAAACAGCCAACATCATACATACTCTAACATACAAACACATACTGCTACAAAACACCTGCATAACTGCTGTGCAAGCCAGCCTTTGGGTTTGTGGGGACTAAGGCAAGAATTTGAAAATATCATAACCTAAAAACATCAAATAACAAGTGGTTTTTCTTTGTAAACAAAAAACAAACATTCACCTTGAATTAATGTAAAGAAACAACAAATGAAGAACTATGCATAAAGGGGAGTATAATAGCCTATAATAGCCCCTCAAATCAATTAATTAACACTGAACTTAACACACTGTACCTGGTTAGAACTAAGTGCAAACCATACACAGCCTACACTCAACATGTCCTATACAGATGCGACATGACAAAGTTACAAGCAAAGAAAGTTATCCATACCAGATTTATCTGAATTTCTGTCAAGCTAATCAGCTTGTTTATAGTGATTCACAATTTTTTAATGCCTTTTTCATTTTGAACTAATGAAAAACGCAATCTTAAGAGTGTAGATGTGTATGTGTGTGTTAAAAACGTGGCAAGAAATAGGGTCTTAGATCACCGGCCACCACAAATGCTGCTTTCAGTATCGGTTCCATGTTCCTCTTCCCCATGAAGAACGCTGACATACAGTAACTGTTCATAAAAAATGAAACTTATTCAAGGAGGCTTATGACGAGTTCTCATGAGCGTGTCTAGCCACACACACATACAAACACCTGCCAAAAGTTCAAAGCACAATGTCCTTTTATTCCATAGGAGGTTTCCATTATACAAGATAAATTTCCGAGCAGATTTAATTATGCACATTTCCTTTAGTTCAGTTTGCCCTACTTCCTGTCCAACATGTATGAGGTAGTGCTCGAATCTGGTTCTATTTATTCAGAGGTCATTTCCTTTTCCTTCTGCTCCCCCATATCACTTCTCACAGCATATTAAACATGCCATGCCTTTTGCGACAGAGATACTGGTTTCCTTCAGCCTGACACAGGCAACAGGATAGCATATCCTGTGAAGTCCCTTTCATAATGTCAAAAGGATTCAAGATGAAAGGATGAAGTTTACAGGATGGTGCATCCCTGAATGGTCTCACATTTTGTCCATGTTAAAATACTTTTTAAAGGGGTCATATGATGCGATTTCAATTTTTCCTTTCTCTTTGGAGTGTTACAAGCTCTTGGTGCATGAAGAAGATCTGTAAAGTTGCAAAGACTAAAGTCTCAAATCCAAAGAGATATTTTTATCAAAGTTAAGACTCTGCCACACCCCCCTAAAACAGCTCATTCAAACACACCCCACATGTCTACATCACTATGTGGAAATATTTGCGTAATGCCACCCAAATGTTCACGCAAAGAAAGAAGGCGTGGTTTCAGTAACCGCAGTTAGTGTTGAAGCAGCCATGTCAGGGAGATGCTGTGTGTTTCTAGGCGAAAGCAAAAGCACTCTATTTAGCCTTCCGAAAGTAGATGCATTTATGAATCTTTAAGATAACTTACAACAGAACAGCAACGCATTTTATGGACGACCGTTTCGTGAACTTAGGAGAGGAGATAATTCTGACTTTGCTACAACAATCTGGCACTTCTGAATCAGCTACTGTAAGTATGTTTTGTTATTAGTTTAAGTATTTGCTATTGACTGTTCAAATGCGGACTTTTGCGTGTCGTGTGTGTGTGAGAGAGAGAGAGAGAGAGAGAGAGAGAGAGAGAGAGAGAGAGAGAGAGAGAGAGAGAGAGAGAGAGAGGTCATTGGTTGTTTGCTCTCCACCAGTGATCACACAGTGGAGTCAGCTGTTTAAACCGTCTGGGCTTGTGTACTGCAAACACATTCGAGCTTCATCACTGTGTCTGTCACTCGACTCTGTTCCCCTTTCGGGCTTGAACTGATGGTAAAACTAAGGAGATCATTACATTTATGCAGAAGCTTTTATCCAAAGCAACTTACAGTGCATTCAGGCTATACATTTTTTTACCAGTATGTGTGTTCCCTGGGAATGGAACCCACAACCTTTTGCACTGCTAACGCAATGCTCTACCACTGAGCCACAGGAACACAGGAATAACATGTATTTTGAAAGATGAAGCTTGCGATTATGGAAAGGGGCATTACATTTCCGATGAGTGCTTGCGGTGTTCGGCCAATCACAATGCACTGGGTCAGTTGGCCAATCAGAGCAGACTGCTCTTGTTAGAAGGACGGACTTTGTAAAAAACAAAGCTTTTGAGAGAGGTGGGGCATAGAGGACCTACAATAATGTACAGTTTTTGAAAAATACTTTTAAAATAATTTGATTTTGAAACAAAAAAAAAAAGTTTTTTGAACATTAAAGCATGTCAACATATTCTGTTACTCCAAGTACACAAAATAATGATCTTAAAAAAAGCATCATATGACCCCTTTAACAAGTTTGGGGTGGGACTGTTTGGCTGACCAATGGAAAACAGAGCGCTCACTTCTCTACAAATAAAAAGTACCCAGAGTGAAAAAAGGCTACACATAACAGGAAACTTTGTGCATTCTGTTCATTTTTGTAATAAATTTCAGATATAACTAAATAGAAAAATACAGTAAGTTCCAGAGAAGTTCCTGGTCTAGTAGAGCAAAGGAATTCAATAAAGCTTGAGGGGAAATCACAGTAACCCTTTAATCTCCCGCTGGCAGTGTCAGCTGTGCTCTTCTTGAAGAATGTATGAATGTGTATTACTGTACAGTGAATGTTTGAAAGCTGATCCTGAATGCATTGCAGCAGGACCCCTCCCTCGAGCCCCCCAACATCTTAAAATACAGAGGGCCTGGATCTGTGTCATGATGACCTGTGCTCCCTGTGCAGTAGAGCAGAGCTGGGATGAAGGCATTCTCTCTGACTCAGAGGTCTTCCAGGAACACTGGATATGACTGTTCATCCACTGTCAGGCACTGAGCTAGTGGTCGAACGACATAGCTTTTTCAATGGCTGACAAGATATCTAGAGAGCAGGTGGCTGATGAACGATATGATAAAATAATACAGAATTTATAAGATAGAAGAAGAAGAATTTTTTTTCACTCACTACTCAAAAGTCACTTCAAATGATCTGAAAAAGAGCAATATACACGAATATGACTGTCAGAAAATTTTGGACTGGGTCAAGCAGGCATGATTATTGGTCAATTAAAAAAAAAGATTATTTAATTAATCAGGCTGGCTAGTTCAATTATTTACAGTTCCTAATTTAAAAAAAAAAAATCTAACAATAAAAGTGTTTTTTGGCATTTCACTGAATGATGTGTTTTTGTAACTTCAGATACCACACTATGAAAAGGTGGAATTATCAAATATTTAAGAGCAATAAACGCACAGACTGCCGAATTACTATCAGTTTTTTTTTACATGATTTCAGAATGGCTTCTTGTTCCTGTTACACTGAATGACCTCTAACAAACTGCATATTCGGGACAAAAGTCCCCTGGTTGTTTCATAACTTTAAAAAAACAATAAGACATTTTTAATATAACACAGCCAACACCTATTTGAAAATGGCAAGACAACAAATGTATTTTTTAACTTGGTATTTTATGTTTATTTAAAGATGTAGCTAATGGTAAAATCAAAGTCCGGACCATTACACTGAATGACAAGTTATTTGAAATATTAAAGTACACTTTTTACTTGCATTTAACATTTCTTTTTAGAAAAAAAAAAGAGATTGATGACTGAATTATTTTTAATGAACTCGCCGTTCTGGTAGCAATAACCAAATCATCAAGATTTAATTTTCTGCACATATTTCAAATTAAGAAATCATTATAATGCAGCCAAAGGTAAGTTATGAGAAACATAATCGATTAGTTCACCTCCAGAGACCCAAGTCTTTCATTCATTTGTCATTTAATAGACACAATAAACTAATTGTTCATGAATGACCATCCAATCACAAGAATGAAGAATAAAAGCACCACAGTGATGCACTCTATTGGAAGTTCTATTCCGAGAGCACCATAAAAAAAATTAAAAATAATTAAAAAAATCCTGACTTTCTCAACTTTTCTGCAGTTACACTTCTGCTCTAACTGCTTTACTCTTCTGATTTACTATCGAAACTCAGTATTGAAGTACTGCTAATTTTATCATCCTGTATGTTTCCTCATTTGAAACTGGCCTTGCATAATGTGTTTGTTTCCTAAAAACTGCTTGGATTAGAGTTTGTTCATATGGCTTTAGAAGACTAATATAGACTAATAAAGTCGTATAACATTTTAAAGTTTTGTCCTGTGTTTCACAGACAAAAAGTCATATGGGTTTTGAATGACATGAGTAAACGATGACAAACTTTTCATTTATGGGAGGACTATTTCTGAATCAGCATGTTTAATTTATACAGCTCTGATCAGACCAGCACCAACCATTTGTCTGGCAGCTGAGAGATTCCTCAGTGTGTGTGTGAGTGAAACATTCGAGCAACTGAGAGGCAAGTTTATACTCATTGATGCAGTTATCCATATTAATACACAGACATGATCTGATGATGTAAAGACGCAAATTCATTCTCTCTTTCCTCTACAACAGCATAGACTTCTATACTGTAAAAGAAGGTCTTTTAGATTTTTAGGATGAAAAAGGACATTCCCACATGTACTCCAATGTTTTGTCAGACTGAGCTATATTTGGGACAAATCTGTCTAAAGTAAACGCACACCCACACTTGTGGCGTGGCAAGCAGATGGGCTTAATTAGTGCGTCTGTGGAGCTTTAACTAACAGGTTAAAGGAGCTTACAATGAGAGAGATTTGGCAGTAGCCTGTGTGTATGTGTGTGTGTGCGCGCGCAAAATTATGACCGCATTCTCCCAAGTATAAGCCAAATGTATCTTCATCTGTGTATTTTATAAAGGCCCCTGGTCTTTACTTCTGGTCGACGTGTGCTGGTGTTCAGTTACAGCCCCAAAAATACCCCAGACCACAGCCATTGGCATTCACACACACACCACGGTTTGTCACACAAGGGGTTTCTGGGGATTAGCTCACAGCTACAGCCTGTCTGCTATTCATAGCCCAATCCAACACTGCTCTGTAGCTCTATGAGGACGGACAGGTGTGTGGGTGGTGTGTGGAAGAGGGGTGTGGCTCATGCTTGAACCTCTGCCGGAGCTTTTGAGTGACAGTTCGCCTGTCCAATCAGAGCAGAGGACAGGAGAAGGCTGAGGACACTTCCTTTGGGTTTCAAATCTGAGAAAAGGATGTTGTTGTAACTTTGCACCCATCTCTTGTCCTCCAGGGTCATTATCACTTCATAGCGACTGCACACTTCTGGAATGTTTCTACAAAAAAAAGATAGGTGACTCAAAAATAACCTGCCTTGATGTTCCAAATTAGTGACAAACATCATCTAATGACAGACAGATGGAAGAGGGATGAGGGAGAAGTGAGGAGTGAGAAAAGAATGGAGAGATGTGTACCATATGCCACTAAAGGATCATGGTTAACTCTCCTCTACCTGGCTGAGTTTCAGGGGGAAGAGGAGACTGCGACTTTACTTCAAGGCAATCATGCTGATGGCCACCGTATCATTTAGAAGCAGTGCACACACACACACACACACACACACACACACACACACACACACACACACACACAAGAATACACACATACAGATACTTTTGAAGTGAGTCCAGCTTTTTACACTCCTGAAGAGGTAGAGACAGCTGAGGACTTGAGCCACAATAAATGCAACTAAATGCAACTAAAACAAGTGCTGCCAAATAATATTTAGACCCATTGTAAAGCCTACAGACAAAATCACTCATTCCAAAAACTGATTTAAAGGGATTGTTCATGAAAAAATTTAAATTCAGAAGGAGATGGAGACATTGGGCAGTATGTTCATGCTGCTCTTTTCCATACAAGCTTCAAATATGACTAAAGCAACATAAGAAACATAGTAGCAAAGACTTTAGATGTACACAGACTATTACTTATGAAGACCAGCACTATTAGTCTAGCATGCAGGACAAAAGAGACCCTACAGGAAGAGGAACACAAACACAGAAGCAGACAATGATCCTAAATATCCTTTTAATTCTCTGTAATCATCTATATGATTACAAAGTAATGAGTCTGCTTGGTTTATAGGGGCAGGAAATGCTAGAACTATCTTTCCTAGGAATCTCCTATCCAAGTCGTCTAAGCCTCTTATACGTCCACATTATGAAAGAATGAAACTGTGAAACAATATTAAGGATGAAACGACTGAAAAACTAAAATGACCAACATTCTAAAAGACTAAAATTCATTGATTTCTGATGTTTCTTAAGCAGCCTCTGTCAAGTGACCAAACTGATCCTAGTGCCAGTGCAACTCACTGCAACTAAACAAGTCTCAGACCCCTAACATGCATCTAGAGAGCGGCTGAATTTAGCTATAACCACAGTCTTCCATCCTTAAATTACTCAAATCAAAAGCATGTCACTTTTACACAGTGCTCTGGTGTCCAGCTGTGTGCTCTGAGAGGCCAGCAGTCACTTGGAGTGTTAAGCGTGGAAATGACACTTCCTGTGTAGAACCTCCTGCTTTCAGCTGTGGGTCTATTTGTGTTGATGCACCACTCATACTCTGACTGAGACTTAAACTCTGCCACAACATCACCATATTCCAACCTGCTTCAAATGTTCCTGAGAGACAATAATTAATTTTGCAGTGGACATAAGTTGTTTGTGAATATCTCCATACATGTCATTGTTTTAAGTCCTGGTGATCTTAAAGAGGACATTCTGGCCTTTTCTGTGATACAAAACATTATGGGAGAGAGCAAAACTAGTTGGGGCATGAGGAGGTTGTCATAAGGATTCAGTAATTATAAAGTCCAATGGCACAAATGCTCTAGCAGCATTTCTCTAGCAGTGTTTTTTATGAATCCAAACACCTTAAACAAGTGGGGGGAAAAAGAAAAAGAAAAAACAACACTGACACACATTCAGACGAGTGCTAATAATGAAGGTAGTTTATAGGCACATTTTTTTTCCCCCTCATAATAGTTCAGGGAGGGGCAAGTTGTCACGTGTGTAGTTTTATAATTATGTATCATTTTTGCTGTTTTCTGAATTGTTTCAGAATAATTTTACTGTTTACATTGTGGAGCCCACAACACAATTACAAAAAAAAAAAAAAAAAAAAAACACACAATGTATGATGAGAAAGCTTTTTATAAAGTTTTTTTTTAACTTTCAATTTCAAATCAGTGTTAACTGCAGCTTTCCAATGTGAAAACTTACCCCATGTGGCAATATCCCAAAATGCCCATAAATTATCAATTAAGTTTGAACTAGTGCTGTCAAACGATTAATCGCGATTAATTGCATCCAAAATAAGCGTTTTTGTTTACATAATATATATGTGTGTGTGTGCTGTGTATATTTATTATGAATACATAAATACACAAACATGTATATATTTGAAAAATATTTACGTGTTTGTGTTTGTGTGTGTATATACACACACACAAACACATAAATATTTTTCAAATCTATACGTTTGTGTATTTATGTATTCATAATAAATATACACAATAAATATATGTGTGTGTGTGTGTATACACACACACACTTATTTTATATAAATATAAATACTTTAAACAAAACACATTTTTCTTAAATATATACATGTATATTTACATATACATAATAAATATACACAGTACACACACATATTATGTAAACAAAAACAATGTCAGTGGAAATGTTAAATGGTTCAATAGTTATTTTATTCTTTCATTCATTCAAGCCTGACTTTCAAAATTAAACCTAACCTAAGAAATATTCAGTGAAGTACAAAGTGTGACAAATAGCCCCAGTCTCCACTATAATATAATATAATATAATATAATATAATATAATATAACAAGAAAAACCCCAATGTCAAAAGAGCTGTAGTCTCTACCAGCTGCTGTTTAATGCACTTCATCTCAAATGACCCAATCAGTTTCAAACTTAACTTCAACAGGAACTGCTCTTGGAATGAGAAATAAAACCATAGTTTTCAATGCAAAAGAGCATGACAAACACATGAGCGAGTATTGCATGAAGCGTTTCAATGCGGTTCAGCTGTTATTTTTTACAATTCCTTCCTACAGTAAACAGTGTCAGACTATTTGACACTTTTAGAACACATATTTAGCCGGTCGCAGCTGAATGTGGGCTATACAACAATAGCAACAACAACAAATACGTTACATGCATTTACAAAAAGAGTAGATGTAAGCACGCATACCTTCTCTTGTGCTCGGGTTATCCTCTTCTGTACATTACTGGCCAGTTTCCCCGCGTTGACTCCTTTCCCTACCTCTGCCATGTTTGAGCTTCCACTTGTTTCCAAAGTGAATAAATAAATAAATAAATAAACCGTTATGAATGAAGTCAAGCGCAGAGAGACAGACAGGAGATACAGAAGAACAGTAATGTCTATGGGTAAAACCTCTTAAAGAGACAGTGCGCGAGTTTAAAGTCGTAATTAAGAGTCGTAAATGTGGACACGGAGAGTTATTATTAGAATAAACCCCTTCCAAAACTACGCTATCTAAAAGTTTAAACTTGAAACTGTCAAAAAATATGCGATTATTTTCGTTGCGTTATTCGCCTCTGGTGACAAGCGACTGGAAATCGAGAGAGAGAGAGAGAGAGAGAGAGAGAGAGAGAGAGAGAGAGAGAGAGAGAGAGAGAGAGAGAGAGAGAGAGAGAGAGAGAGAGAGAGCGATCGAGAGCAGGATTACGTTTCCACTACTTATTATAGACACTCTCTTAAAGGCACAAAGTAAAAATAAATAAACATAAATAAAACTAAATAAGAAATAAATAAATTAAAATTGATTTAAATAAATAAAAATACATCTAACAGTACATAAGTAGTCTGTACAAAACCTAATAATGCAACATAATAGTTACTAAATATTACACAAAATATATTTATTAGAACTAAATATTTACCAAATAAGATTTGACACTTTTTAATATGAATTGTTTACAGAATAAGTTTGGTCTTTATACATGAATATATACAGTTGCCTTTTAAATTTTAGGATGGGGAGCCCTCGCAACAGAATCCATGACATCTGAAGCAAAAGATTTCCAAAAGTTGGTCACGCGGGTGACGTGTTGATTGGTTTACTGTATGCTTGTTTATATAGCAGATGCTTTTCACCAGTTAACTGTGGAATAATAACAACACAAGAAGTTCATCATGAAAAGTCAACAACATTCGAAGTGCTTTAATACACTTCTAAGACAACAACAATAAAGCTTGCGATATGTCATCCTATTCAACCTAAGGTTTTAGTGTCTTGAGAAATTGTAAGATGAGACTAGTTTAAATGCCATGTTTGCATGATCTCATTAGTAAGAGGAGAGTTTATCCATTCACTGGTGTCATATCACATGCTTGGTGGGATTCCTGTTACATTAAACCCATCTGAGTTCTCTTGCACTCTGTGCTGACCGTTTTCACCAGCAGGGAACAATTACATAGAAACTGGTATTCTAAACCAGTTTTTTTATTACAACAGAAGCACCAGAGATTAAAATCATCTTAAACAGGAGGGCCTTTCAATAATGTCTTGATCAAAAGGTGGGATATGAGAGTCAAAAAGGCTGAGAACCATTGACACAGCTAAAACATCCGACAGATGACAAATTAATGAATTGAAGAAATTGTAATAGCCAGCAAAGAGCAAATATGAGACAAAATAAATAATTTGTGTAAAGTTTAATTTCAAAAATAGATTTTAAATACTTTACATGAATACCATATATTACCTTAATGATCTTACAAAGCACTTGTAAAATATTTTTTAAAATATTTGAACTAATGACACAAGAGATGGGAATAGCGAACAAACAAACACGTCTCTCACAACTTCCGTAAGAAGAAAGACAAGAGGTCATATTGTAATCTGCTCTTTGTACAGTTAAAAGTGATGTGTGGAAGTTTTTCAATGTGAAATACTTTATTATTATTATTATTATTATTATTATTATTATTATTATTATTATTATTATTATTATTATTATTATTATTCTAGCTTATGCAGAGACAGCTATAAGTATAATGATTCTCCTGAAAAGTGTAAACACTGACATTGCTCCAATTGTTAGACGAATCCGACACAGCCACAACTGATTCAACCTGATTTCACAGACTGTGATGATGCTTTTCCCCAGTTATTAACATTGTAAGTGTACTGTATAGAGCGCTGTAGTAATGACATATTTTTGTAGGTCAACCCTGAAGTTCGCATCACCCTGGTTCCCTCAACAAAAAGCCAATAGGATTTTTCCACTGACTTTTGGATTACTGAAGAAAATAAGCTCTGTGACAAACAAATGTTTATGATTCTTTCACGTTTTGTTCATTAAGAATAAATTACATATCCAGATCTAATAAGATAAACATAGGCTTTAAACAAACTACACCATGTTCGCATGGCTCTTGCATGGTCAAGCATGGTCGCCAACTCTTTCAGTCTTTATATAAGAAACATTTTACCTGAAAGTTTGAGTTAGAAATGTCTGCAAGAGATTCTGAACACGTGATGACGTTTAATATCTCCCATTTAGACTCCTGTTAGAAATCGCCTTTTTCAAGCCAAGCAAAAGACAAGTGTAACTGAAAGCCATAGAATAAGACGTGGAAATATCTTAAACTTGTGTTAACTACAGACCTAATTTCAGGCTTTAATCAATAAACCATTTTTCCAAAGAAAAAAAACATTGAATTCTGGAAGATGGACCTGGAAGTGCTAAAATGCTAACTCGTTTTCCGGGTTTTGGCCTACAAAAATAGGTCATTTCTGCTTCTGAGAACTCTTGAGAAATTTGAAAAAGGGTCCATGGCACGAGTTTGTGTCAATGGGCATTAAAAATTATTTTTGCAATTCTGCTTGGCGTCACTTGTTGCACAGAAATGACAACCTTTACTCATTAAAAAAAAGTCTGCTTTCGGTACATATTTCGCCAAACTTAGCACTATCCCCTTAAGACATAAACCCTGAGCGTTCAGTCGTTTCCATCTGTCTGTCTTCCCACCCCTCACTCATCTCTGAGTTCGTTTTCAATCCATCAGCTTTCATGATCTTCTAAAGCCCACGGGTGGAAGAGTTCTGAGTCTAGCAGTAGTGTTCCCACACTGAGTAGGACCTGAGAGTACCAGTGTAGGCCATTCTTAAGGATCCGATCCGGTCCGGTCCAGCTGTACAACAGGCGTAGAGGTGCAAATGCCCAGTGAGCTAGCTGTGGTTCATTCACCGCTGCGTAGCATGAGGTCATCACACCATTCACCACCAAAGTCCCATGGGCAGTAAGTGGGGCGTAAGCCCCCCGGTCCTCCCGCACCTCCACTCGAGAGATCTGTGAAACACGCTTCCTGAGTTCGCCTTCACTGACGATCAGCAAACACTGCCCTGGCTGGGCATCACTGGCAAATATCGTCCGGAGGGATCCAGGCACTGACAGGCCCCCGCTGGAGCAGTTTCCAACCCAGACAAACAGTAAATGAGCTGCCGTTAAGGAGGCGCTAGCCCCATCCTCAGTGCTGATCACATAAAAGTGCTTCTGAGTAATGGGGCTACGGTCCAGGAAGGTGAGGACCTTGCTGTAGACGAGCTCGCCAGTCCCATCACATCCCATTGAGGCCAGAACAAGGTCTCCTGCTCGTAGTTCTCGGACTGGTCTACGAGTGCCGTCCTCCATTGTCACCAAAGCCTCTCCAGGGAAACAGCCGCCCGTCTTTGCTGCTACTGAGTGCTCTGAAGAAAAGTTTGAGGAAGGAATGAAAGAGAGGAATGGGAAGATGGAGAAAGAAAGAAACAGAAAATGTTTCATTAAGGAATTAAAGAATTGATTCCATGCCCAAGCCCCTGATTCTAATCTTCATTTTTTATTAATATACCTCTAGTCTTTTGACCCTTCATTCATTGGTTGGTCCTATGATGTTTCCTTCAGCGATTGGTTGAGTTGGTAAATATCAGTGTGGTGTCCTTAAAGTGGGACTTTTACTTCTTCATTGGGACGATGGCGTAGGAGCGCCTCCTAGTGGACTGATTCTGACTTGACTGGCACTGCCAGCAATCTTGCCTCTTTAGACTAAGTTTTTGTACAAATTACAATATATACATAATGATATACAATATATATATAAGCTAGATTAAAAAACTCAGTTTTCCATCTGATCATGTCAGGAACAGCTGACTTGCATAACGATCTGGGCAGGAAGGACAGGAGAAAAAGGAATAAAGAGAAAGAAATAGTGGGATAAACAGAAACAGATAATGAATATTAGAGATTTTATTATGAAATTCAATGTCTGTAAGAGACAAAATGGTTAATCACACCTTTATAAGGGGTTGGCCAAAAAACAACTAATAGCCAGGCTTATATGCTGTCTGCAGACTTTATTCCATTTCTGTGGTGTTTTGGAAGAAAATCTGCAGAATGCATTTAAACATGGTGAAATGCTTTAAACATAGGTACTTATTCATATCTTAATTAATGGTCAAAATATTTAATAAATGAGCATGCAGAAGTTTCTCAATGACAAATCTGTGGTGTTTTCTGAGGGTTCTGTGCGCACAGATTACATTTATATTTATGCACTGAGCAGATGATTGTTTGTGGGCCTGCTAATGGCTAATGCATTTCACAATATTATGTTGCATTGAAGTCTTAAAGGGTGAATGAGAATGACTTTAGTCTTACTTTGTTGTTATATTGTTACCTTACAGCAAAATTACATAATAGAAAGAAGAAAAAAAAATGTTCCCCTGACTTTTTCCCACTGTTTGATTAATTGCTATCAAAAAAAAAAAAAAAAAAAAAAAAGAATTAAATAGCATGTTGGCTATAGATCCTAAAAGCTAAATGGTAGATGATAAAGTTTCATGATGCCTGTGTTGACTTGCATGGAAATAAAGATCAAGGTAAAGAATAGCTGGAAAAAGTATGAAAGCTAAAGTAAATGTTAGAAATGTGTGAAAAGAAGTGTGCATTTCTCAGACGGCCCAGTGCTGCAAGACAGTGCTGTTTTAATCTTTAAATCTAATGTGAAGCAAAGAAATTACATCTGATACCCAAAACGACTCAAACATGGCTCTCTATATTAGATAGCTCATCATTCCACAGTGTGTGTGTAGAAACAGTAATCTAATGTGATTCCCTCTGTTTCCATAGACATGCTCTAACAGTCCATCTCTTGCCCTCTTCTTCTCACATTACATGGCTGTGAGAAGCTTTGTTAGTTAGGGTTAGATTTAAAAATAAATAAATACAATTGCATTTATTTGATCAAAAATAAAGTAAAACGGTTAAAAAGGGGATTAAATAAAATATATAAAAAAATCAAAAATATTGTGAAATGTTATTTCAGTTTAAAATAACTCATTTAAATATTGGATTTTTTTATGGAATTTATTGTCACATGATCCTTCAGAAATAATTCTAATGTGCTGATTTTGTGCTTAAGAAACATTTCTTTTTATTATCAATGTTGAAAACAGTTTTCAACTGCTTTTCAGCTGCTTAATACTTTAGTCGAAAGAGTGATGCATTTTTTAGGATTCTTACAGGATATTTTGTAACATCAAAAATGTATTTACAGATACTTTTGTAATATACTTTTTTTTTTTTTTTTAATCTTCCTAACCCCAAATTTTTCCACAGTAGTTTGTCATGCCCACTTTTCTCAATTCAATTAATTCCCCTAAAATAAGTCTCGCCCTACTGTTTTCTCATTGAATATCCTGTTTCACTACAGAAATACATCTGATTGCAGAAATAAAATGAAATGCAAATGTTTCATGTTGACTCAAACTTGCTAATATGTTTGTTTCCCTTTCCTACCCACCCTGTATTTATAAGGACTAGTCTGTTTCTCGATTGACCTCTTTCCTCCTGCACAACCTCAACACAACAGCTGCTCTCTCACCTGATTTGACACTGCAGTGTATGTGGCCTTTGGATTCGTAGTAGACCCAGTCGAAGCCGGCCTCCACTGCCAGACGGGCCAGCATGGCGTACTTGTTCCGGTCGCGGTCCGAGGTAGTGATGTCAACTGCCCTGCCCTCATAATGCAGAGACTCTTCAGAGTGATGACCGTCTTCATCCCAGCCCTCCGTCACACGCAGACGCACGCCAGGCCACAGGTTCATCACTGAGATGGCCAGGGAGTTCAGCTTATCCTTACAGCGCTGCAAATATATAATAAATAAGAAACACTTACCAGAATTCCTAAATGTGAATAGTGAGACATTTTTTTAACAGGTAACAGGGTTATAATCGTTAACTTAAACTAAAACATAAAAAAAACATTGCTATTGTTTTTGCAGTTGTAAATAACACAAAGATTATTGAACTATGCTTTATAAGAACATATATGTGTGTGTGTGTGTATATATATATATATATATATATATATATATATATATATATATATAATATAATATAATATAATATAATATAATATAATATAATATAAAAAATATAATATAATATAATATAATATAATATAATATAATATAATATAATATAATATAATATAATATAATATAATATAATATAATATAGTAATCTAAATATTAAAAACTATAATAGTGCATCAGTGACAATAAAATAACATTGGCGGGTGGCTAAAGCAGCAAGTGCCTCAAGTGTTTTATGATTTGTTGTTCTTCCAGGCTAATAATGAACATGCATTTCATGTGAACTAATAAGGAAATTAGTCATGTAAAATATTACAGTAACCATGATTATTATGAGAACTTTTTACATTGGGGAAAAAAAGAAACTTAACGACATGAGTACAAAGCAAGTTCGTAGATCAGTCACAATGTCTCACAATGAAATATATAAAAATGTACTTCTGGTGGTTTATGTAGCATAAATGGCCATACTGTGACAGAATTTAAACCCAACTGAATGCTGAGCTCTGATACATAAGTTACCAATTAAACAAACAGAAGGAGGCTTTGCGTGCCTGAGTGAGAAAGGACACAAGGCCATTGTCTTGACTTTGTGAATTTCCTGCAAGAAATATGGATTTTAGTAGGTTCATGTCAAAAAGCCTGTGGCAAGCAGTTGCTAGGTGAGAAACGTGGTGAGCAATGGCAAATATAATCCTGACAGCCATCTGTAGAACTGACGCATTTGTGGTTAGCACAAACACACTCAGCCCATGGGCTGATAAATCCCTGTCTCAACCAAAGGCCACGAGACATGCAAGGTCACTGGATAACCACCAACTAAGTGGTCACAAATTGCTTACTGAGTGACGGCAGAGATTCTTTGATGTCACCATCCTAAGTCCTCACAACCATCTATTTCTGTTCTCCCAATTGGAGACCTACCTTTCCACTCAAAAGCTACTCTACAAAGCTCTGCAGACTATCTGTTTAAATCTCAGTTCAGTGATTCAATGTCTCTATGCTATTAGAATCTATCTCTCAGAGCTCAGCTTGTTCTGTACCATCAGCGTCCAGAGGCTGGTATGGGAGAGGAAAAGTGATTTGAAAGTACAGTGCCAGTGTGTTTTGTTGCTCTGTTGAGTCTCTGAGGGTCACTGAAACCAAAACATGTACAGCAAATGCTTAGACTACAGTCAAAGTATCAGCAATGATAATACACTCTCCCACACTCAAATATGCTTACTTGTATGCAAACCCGTATACATGCAAACCCTTAGCTTGCTTTCCTCCATGGAACCCAAAGGAAGATGTTTTGAAGAATGTTCACACTGCTCTTTCTCAAATAATAAATTAAAATGTAAGGGTAGCAGATACCAAAAAAGTCGTTATTCACTGCAGGACTCCTAAAACCTGGAAACGACTTTACGGTTCCATCGTCCCAAAGTCAATGGGTTTTATGAATATGCTTTTGGTTAAATGCCTGGAATAAAGTCTGTATTTAACACAAGCTCAATGCATTTTCACCTTTTTATCTACAACATAAAATTCAGAAATTCCCCCTGTGATTTTTTTTAACTCTTTTTCATGCTTTGAAAGGTGGTTGCTAATATGTGGCTAAATGGGACTACAAAGGTTGTTGGGGATATTACATTTCATTGCGCTGAGCAGGAACAGTCATTTACTCACTAGTCCACTTTCACGGCCTCATTGTGTTTGTACATGCTCTGGCTAACTTTTTTAACTCAAACTTCCCAACTTGTAGATTTTAAATTAAGACTAAAAGAGGTGTTGGAAGCTTAATGGTGGTGACATTGAACTCACGTGACTGTGGTGTACTTTGCTTATAATTTAACTTTAGCTTTTTACTTCTGGAAAATCATGAAAGTTGATTTCGTAGATTATCTTGATGAACAAAATTTTAAGAATCATTTTGTCAAGGCTGCTAACTTCTGGGTTGGCCAACAAAAATATGTCATCAGTGCAGAACACTACAGATTTCATTTGCATTGTACATATTTAAACTTGCAGGAGAAGACAAAGCACACCAGGTTGCATGTCAGATGCCAAACTCTGGTTTTCACACGTCTCATAACCGATTGGGATAAGTTTGAATATGCAGACAAGCAAATGATATATTACAACAACAAAAAACAACAATATTATTAAATAATTATACTATAATAAATAAAAAAGCATTAACAACTTCAAACAAATATACCTCCCAAACAAAACATATTGGTTTGGAACAACAGAGTGACTGAATTTTCATTTCTGGGTAAATCTTTCTTTAAAGAACAAAACCCTCAGTGTCCCTTGTGAGATTTAGGTGAACGAATAGATGCATCTTGCCCAGTCCACATATAAGAGAGTGGAGCTAACTGACATTTTAAAAATGTCAAGTCTTCCCCATTTCAAAAGTTAAAACAGCGAGCTCCTGGACCTTGAAGAGTTCAAGTGAATTTTAAAAAGACCAAAATCGATAACCTCCAAGACTGTAGAACCAGTTTATGGTGACCTTCAGTAGTTTATGGTTAACTAGAAATATGTGCATTTGGCATAATTTCAGAAATGCCAATCTGAATGGGAAAATATGTGTTTTTAGTTATAAGAATACAAATATAGATATTTATGAAGACATATTTTCGAGCACGTCTCCGGATTGGACGATAAGAATAGCAACTCGGCGAGCTGTAATAGATGCCTATTCACATAGCAGTGTGGACTTCAGCTTTTTTCGTTGTGGTTGCAAAAATGAACTGGACTTCATAAATCAGCCCGTGAACTCTGTTAGTTTTGCTTTCAAAGCGAAGATCGACGGGTTTTCAGGAGGAGAGCCTTCACACTAACCGCGGCCTACACAAACATTCACCCCGCGTGCACCGACGGCGCGGGGCCCTGAACACTCGCGCCTGTATGAGAGCGCCGAGGCCACTCGCCGCTGAATCAAAAATAAGGTGGAGAAAAATATGTGTGTAATTAAGGCTTAAATGCATGTGAAGCCCACTATTTTTACACACGTATGCCACAAAAACAAACAAAAAAATAACACAGAATAAAAAGGAAAAACAGACCAGAGGTTGTCTCCAGCAGTCGCCGCAGTTTGGCCCTCATAAATCGCGCGAAGGTCAGGTAAACGAGCGCGGCGCTCGCCGGAGAGGTGACAGGTAAAGACGGGGTGAAAGAAATCTACGAGCCCCTTCTCAGTTCCCACACGGCTCTCCTTGATATTAACATGTGGGCATTCAGCGGAAAAGAGCTGATATAAATACTTTTAGGTGAGGGGGAGATTGGAGTCAAATAAATTCCACTCTGTACCACATCAACGTCGTAAAAAATATCTGACGGTTCGAAAAGGGGGTGTATGCCGTTAATCACAAGCGGTCGTGTTTAAGCATACGGGTAAACATTAAAACAGTCACAGGTCATGCTCAATCTACAAGGGCAGTTTTAATGTTTTCTTTTCCAATCGCGCTTAAAACAGCAACGGCACTGTTTTAATTAAACGTTTCAGGTTTCCCTTCCCTTCCACTTTATTGACAGTCACCCCTTTTGCGTTCGTTCATTCATTCACATAAATTGAGCAAGAGCCCCGTGGGAGAAAGTTCAAATATGCGGTTATAAAATAACCTGACGACTACTGTGTCTTTAATTTGATGAAACCTGCCCCCATATTCTCTGTTATGAAGACTGAAAGACCTGAAACCTTGAACGAACTCAAGGATTTTCACTTTTTGGTTAAAATAAACTGGTCTATTTCCTCACATTCATCAGCGTCCACAAGCATTTTTCATCTATGAGACAGTAGAAGATGATAAGTCACCTTAACAAAGGGTCCACGTTGATAGGTGACTACACAAGTAATGCAATCTTGTCTGCAAAAGTCTGGGAAGGTAACTTAAGGGTTGTAGGTTCGAACCCCACAGTGATTGAGCCATAAACTCAACATACTACTGACACTAAACCACGTTATTCCAGGTGGTCTTTCTCTGTCACTTTGGATGAAAGTCTCAACTATGCAATGAATTATAAATTTGCATATTTTCTTGACCATATTTTCAGAGTTATCTCAAGTACTTTCCAAACTAAATCCCTGACATTTATTGATCTCCACAACAATTTTGACGATGTTATAGTACCCTGATTATGGGCAAAGGCAAAGGACACCGTATGGTAAATTAAATAAGCATTAGAAATATTACACTAATGACAGTCTATGTTGAAGATCTGGGTTGGAAACTTAGGGTTGTAGGTTCAAACCTCACTCATCCATGAACTATCTCCATTCTGCCACTGATAAATCCATTATCCACATGCTGATCCAGATGTTATGAGTGAAGTCAGTTTGGATTAATTTATTAACTAATAATTTAACGACCTTCTTTACCATATTTTCTGAATTATCTTAAGGATGCCAACATTTACTGACAATTTTTAGCCTAAGTGACAGTACCCCGAACTAATGCACTTGATCTTGAAAAAGGCAACTTTACTATAAAATTAAATTGTAGGAGTAATAATAGTACTCCACTGCATGAAGCAGAGGGTGGTGTAGTCTGGGTTGGTAACCTACAGGTTGCAGGTTCAAACCTGATTGACCAAGTTGTATGACTTTCTTTCTTCTGGGGACCACAAATGAAGATGTTCTGAAAAACGTTTTTAACCTAACAGTTTTGGTTACTATTGACTTCCATTAAATAGACAAAAAACACAGAGGCATTTCTCAAAATATATTCTTTTATGTTCCACAGAAGGAGGAAAGCCACACAGGTTAGAAACAACATAGGGTGGGTAAAGAATTGTCATTTTTGGGTGTACATTTGGGTACTGCTGTTATAACTTTTGAGAGTGTATTGCAAGTATAAGTCCTTTTGGATAGACACTTCTACTACTAAGTAATAAATTAACCATTAGCCGACCTAACTGCTCTGAGGAAACATTTCCGCGTGTGTCTGCCTCACCTGCGTCATCATGCGGTCGGCACCTGTGTTCTCCTCATCCTTGAAGATGATGTCTGGGTTGTAGTTGGGCGTGAGCTCTTTAAAGCGCTCGGAGTTGCGCGTTATCTTCCCCTCATATCTCCCACTGGCTCCCAGCGTTTTTTCGGCAACGTTTGGACTAAACTGCTTATAGGCGAGAGGCGTGAGTTTCCTTGGAGTCCGTCTCTTGCCGTGACCTCTGCCTGGTCCACAGCTGTCGTACGCCGGCGAGAAAGCCAAGATGAAGCCGGTGAGGAGCGCCGCCGCTGTGGAGAGTCTCATGCCAACCGGTGCCAGCGGGCACTCCAAAAGATGGAGTGTCAAAGATGGTGAAGATGATGGTAAAGCGACCCTCCTCCCCCCAATCTCAGCTTCAGTCCCCGCGCAAGATCACCGAAGGGGGAGGAGGATCAGTCTATTAAGACACCTGGCGATCACCATCCTTTACGCACGGAAAGACACCCCGGCAAACGTAGGGTTCCTTAAGCGGTGAGGTTGGTGCCAGCTCGTCGGTTCTCCTCTCGGGTCTGTAAAACTCGCTTTCTCTCAGTCCAAGCGGAGACAGGGGGAATAAATAGAGAAGTTCCGTTTATCTTGGCACGCGCGTTTAGAGTCGCCTGCAGGCGGGTCCTGGTTGCGCAGAGCCGCGGTCAGAGTGCGCGTCCCCGCAGCGGTTTCTGGCTCCCGGCTCGGCTGTTTGACTACTGCGCTGTGGCGCGCGGCTCTCAGTTGAGATGGAAATGGAAGTGACCCGAGCTCAGATGCTACTGAAGCAGCCGCACCCTGCCAGTCCTGCCCTCTGTCTGTCTCTGCCCTCCTCTCCACCCCTCCGGGCAGACGCGCTTTATCAGACCTGCCGCTCTCCCCCTGTACCACACCCGGCGGCTGCCAAGACGCGAGACAAACAGGATGCGCATTACAGGTCTGGACTCTCGGACCCTGATGTGTCCAGTCATTTGAACCTCAGCAGTAATGCTCTACTGCCTGTCCACGGTACATCAGCACACGTACAGTACACACACACACACACACACACACACACACACACACACACACACACACACACAAACACACACACACACACACACACACACCTATCATTTGGAGACGTTTGTTATAATTCAAAGTTTTTTATTATTAAAAGATAACGTTTTTTTTATATTTAAAATACTTACAGTACTGGGACAGTGGTTTATAATAAAAATATATATTGAAAAATATATTTGCTGCAGTTGAAACACTACAAGAATCTTAAACAATTTTCTGCGATTTATAAAATTTATAATAATTATTGTCAATAATACAATAATTTATTGTCAAATTATTGACTATATATATATATGTGGAGAGAGGGAGGGAGAGAGAGAGAGAGAGAGAGAGAGAGATTGGAGTGGTGAAGGTGTTTGGAAGTTGGTAGATGGTTTGTTACTGGTGCAAAGTGGTCTTGAGGAAGGTTTACCAGGTCATCTGTGGCCCCACAAGCTTGTAGTCTAGCTGATCCATCATCTAAATCAGCTATGACCAGCTTGGTGTAGCACCAATCAGTACAATGTGGCTGTCAGGAAATAGCCAGGCTCTAGTATTGGATGACATGTTTTATTTTGTTTTATGCTCATAAAAGGGTGATGATTGATGTTCAAAATCCATCAGACCAATTTTTAGAACAAGTCCCACTTTTCTGGATGACAATAATCATTGTGCCAATTATCAGCTGACTGTTAACGTTTTATTTGCTTCATGTTATATAAAAGATGATCAAACAAGAAACTTATTTGTCCCACTATTTCTGAAACCATTTTTTCCAAAAATATTTTTTAATAAAAATTGGATTCAGCAATGGTGTTAAATGGTTTAATACGGCAAGAAAAAACGTTTTTGCTTTAATAATAAAAAATACTCCATGAGTATTTTTTGTGATTGGTGGTCAGGTTTAGTTTCACTGACAGACACTGGAGACAAGACATGAAGTGCCGTCCTTCCCAGGAACTCTAATGTCTTTAAAATAACACTAATGGCTTCTCCACTGAAGACGAATCACCAGTTAAATGCCAGAACTATTACCAAATGATACTGGTAGGAAAATTATGACAGTTCTGTGTCTCCTTCAGTGGCGCAGACATTTTTTCTGGTCCGCTATGACCACACTGTTGACAGCTTGAAGATGTTACTGGTATTGCTGAATACATTTTAATTAGAGAGTGTTTTGGCCAGGCATCAGAAAATAATCAGTGGACAGCAAAAATACTACAGTAAAAAGAGATTAACCAGAGCCTTCTACCAGTCTACAACTAGATTTAAAGCATCATGCACTTCATAGTTAATTCAGTAGGTTTTAGAGTAGTTCCACAGAGTCAGACTGTTGACTATTGGCATGCCGTCTGGTCCACTTTCCTTCTTATTCTAGCCTGAATTAGATAAGAAGCAGGCATGACTAATAGGTAAAACTAAAGCTTGAATGTCATGCTTACTGATGGATAAATCAACATTTCTAGATTAATAAAACGATGTGAAAAAGTGGTAGCTAATTCTAACAAAGGCTAAGCCAAAACCAAAGAAATTAGTGGAATATGGATGTTGGGTTTGTGGTCAGAATTTCCTTCCATTGAAAAGTCCGATGATTTTACGGAACATGACCAGGAAAATGAAGCGGCACATACATTTGTGCTCAAGCATATCACATTTACTTGCTAGTAAGGGCCTCGAACTAAACTCTGGATATCTAATGCCACAAACCTTACAAACTTTGTCAAAATCAGTGACCTTCTTGTCTTGCCTTCTAGTTGTAGCAGTCAGTGTCCTGTAAAACACAATGTTATGCCCCCAACAGACTGATAAAAAAAATGTAAAAGTAGACACTCAGATTTGAATTTGCAACTCACAAAACACATCTTATGAATTACTAGCCATCATTCTCTGCGCTCCCGTATGTTTTACACGCGATGCCGGTTGGGGTGCACCAACTCTGCCAGAGAACTTGTATTAAGGAATGCAATATTTTATTCATTACTTTTAAAACAGAGAAACTTTAAGATGGGCATATAGACTAAAAACCAATAAAAAAATGTCTGTAATCACTTAAAATCCAACCTAAAAAGAATACAAATATTTTTGAAGCATTCATAAAATTAAAGGGTTCATATGTGCACTATTCTGATTCAGAGGCACGAATAGTCACCGAAAAAGCCCCACTACTTTCTTCTTCTTTGGCCGTGAGGTGGAACGCTCCTTAGAACCAGCAGCAGCAGCTGATGGCAACAGGACAGTCTGAAAGAATCATTCAGAAGTGGTTTTAGTTCCCTTAAAGGAATAATCTGGGTCTAAAAACATTGATAATTTAAACTTTACTCTTTAGCATTTCTGTTAATTGCCGCAGAAAATGATTTTGACTCTTAGCTCAATTTGTATGCAAGTCTAAGGGTAAGCATACGATGGCTGCCGGTAGACTTCCATTGTAGGTGCATATTTGTACAACATTTTGAGCAAATTTTGTAGCCTGTTGTTTAAATTGTCATTTTGTTGAACCTCCAAAAACAAACACAGAGGTCAAACTCTACCAAGGCTCAGCAATGATGGGTTTATGGCTGACTAAAGATTAGAAAAGAGCAGTTGAAAAGATTAGCTAAAACAATGGGTTCATGGCACGACGGTTCTCTGAAAGAATGAATCAAATATTTATTTTGTTAAATTAAGAGAAAAACTAAAGAGCAAACCTGTTTGCTGTCTGCCTCCTGAGGTCTTCCTGATGATCCTTTGACATCATTCTGTTCTTGAGAAGCCAGTGAAGAACCCACATCTGCACAGAAGAACAGTCATTATTTATTCACGCTCATGTTATTCCAAACTTTATAACTCTCATGCATCATTTTGGAGCCTGAAAGTTTCCAAAATGACAAAAAGGCACCATAAAAGTGTTCTATACTGAAAATCAGAAATTGACAAAGCTGTCTACGCACGCGTTCACATGTGGTGCCTTTATATGCCTAATGTGAAATTTGATGTCCATAATGTTTGGTTATGGCACACAGCAAAAGCCAATGACGTTTGATACCACCGATGTCAAAGCTGGCCGTACATGTATACAGGTGCCAAATTACAGCATAACAACACCAGTTCCCTCGCTTATTCTGTAGAAAAGAGCAGCCAGGACATTCTGCAAATCATTTCCTTTTGTGTCCTACAGAAGAAACACAGACATACAGGTTTGGAATGATTGAAGCAGTAACCTGTTGGGACATCAGTGACATGTTTGTGATGTTCAGAGATGTGGTTGTCTTCTGCCGCAGGGCTGCTGTCAGGAGAGCGTTTACGTTTCGGACCCGTTTCCCCCGAGCTCACGGCCATGTACAGTGCCTGCAACTCTGAGTCAAAACCCAAACTGTCCAGCGTCACACCCATCTGTGGAACAATCTAGTAGACAGAAAAGAGAAAATGACCACACCATAAAGAAAGTGGGGACATTTAATTACTTATTAGTTCCACAGAGGAACTGTCTTGGACTATTACTTTTCTGAGTACTATTAATTTCTTCAGATGGAAAATGCTTTAAATGGAAAAAATTACTTTTGTAATATTAAGTTTTAGGGCATGTATGTGATGGCAAAGCTGAATTTTCAGCAGTCATTACTCTAGTTTTCAGCGTCACTTGATCCTTCAGAAATCATTCTAATATGCTGATTTGCTGCTCAATTATTTATAATAGTTATTTTTATCATCAGTGCAAAAAAAGGTTTTGCTGCGTAATATTTGTGTGAAAACCATGAAAATTCAATGAACAGCATTTATTATTATTTGCTCAATTAAATGGGTCCTTGGTGAAAAAAAAAGTGTTATTACACATACATATAAATGCATATGCGTATATTTTTATAAAAAAAATTTTTTTTAGATAAATTAAAAGTAATCATTAAAATATACATAAAAACGTAGGATGCAACATAACCATGTTAAGATCACATGACTAGTGAAACACCAATTACTTTATCTCCATAACCCCCCTATTATCTAACACTTGAAGCTGCAGAATAAATTAATCATAGTTATGCCTGAGATCAGGGTGTTTCTACACTGGAACTGGTAACCAGAAACATGTATATTGCATGGTGGTGTATTCTCATTGATCGGTGCACGTATAAAGTCCACTGCTGTTTAAAAACATAATAAAATTTGCCTTAAGAAAATTAAGTCTTTTTAAAAACAAAACCTTAAAAGTATGCATTATGACTATTTAAAATTTGGCAGTGAAATGTTTTTAATTGTAATGGAAAAACCATGAAAACAAAGACGTGTTATTGATAAAAGCTGGGTGACAGCAAGTTCAACAGGGTAATGGTAAAGATGTCTGCATTCACACATTTCCCAAACACATTCTCTTTCACAACAGAGGGGACAAATTCTCAAAATAAGCTTGCCAAATATTGACCTGGTGAGATTGGTGACCACTGGATGAATGAAGGGCCCCTAAATATACATGTAGACATTTGGGGTTTACATTGATTTATTTTTATTATTAGTTTGTTGAAATATCATAAAAATAAATGAAAGCTTTGAGTTCCTCTTTGGGGACAGAGAGGGCAATGTGAGGAGAGAAGCCACAGTTCATGAGTGTGCACTTCCTGTCTCCCCTTAAATCATTTCTCCACTCCCGATCCTTTCATTTTTTTTTCATCTTTTTGTCATATCAGTTGAGCAGTTAAATTGTTCTTCTTAAACTTGTGAGTGAGATTTAAAAGTGGAATTGATTACCAGGTCAGAGGATCTACAGATATCATCCATCATCATCATCATCATCTGTGTGCGTCAAAGAGGGAAGTGTCAGGAAAAGCGGTTCATGTGTTAGTGCATCATGTTGATACATCTATTCATAGCTGGTAAACAGCATTGGCTGGGTTTTAGTGGTTTGTGGAAGAACTATGAACCAATGGACTCTAATGGAAGATTCCAGAGAGTGTCCTGATTCTTGTTCTGTGTTCAACACTTTGTTGGTGAAGGGCAAGCATGTACTTTTGAGTGTGTACTAAGATATTGAGACATACTACCACTTCATAAAACTGTGACATGTTCATTACCTTTGAAACTCACAATTACTTACAAATTAATCCTGTAGGTTTATACATAAAAAAATAAAATAAAATGGCAGTTATCTATTACAATCTCATATATGTAGTAGTTCTTTATTTTTATTTCCATGTCAGCATATGAGGCTATCTTCATGGCAAAAAAAAAAAAAAAAAAAAAAATTTCCAAGAGTTACATAAACACTAAATACAAGCCAACTGAACACAAAACTACAGCAGTTAAATTTTTTATTTTTTATTTAACATGATAAAAATAAATCTCAACTCTTTTCTGGTAAAATTTTACTAAACAAGTCACTGAGTGAGTGTACTTCATAAAAAAAAAAGTTTTTAAATTTGGTTGGTACACCCTACAAAGCCAGTGCCCAAAAACAAATCAGTGCCAATTTATGAATCTGACATAATAGCAGCACAATCTTTTGTGAAAATTCATTACAAGTATTAATATTGTGAAATATCATTATATTTTAAAATAACTATTTTGTATTTTAATATATTTTTGAGTTTTTACAAACATATATTTAAATAATCTTCAGGTTTTTTTTTAACAAAGCGTTACTTTTCTGTAACTTTTGATCAATTATCCAGATGTGTATATATATGTGTATATATATACACATATATATATATATATATATATATATATATATATATATATATATATATATATATATATAATATATAAGATTCTCATGACTGTAATAGAAAATAACATTTTACTAAAGAGAATTTCGGAGAGAAAGTGCTTAAATGAGCAAGAAAAAAAAATAGAAAATACTAATGATTGTAAAAATACTTTATTTTTTTAAAGTTGCTATCTATACAGATCAATATATATATATATATATATATATATATATATATATATATTCCGGGTAATATATGGTGAAATATTACCCGGAATGATCTTTAAGGTTCCAGTTTTCATGGTTTCATTCAGATTTAGAGTCTTATTGAAAATTAAATTTAGCATCAAAAATCGCCTTTTGTGTCTTGTTAGATTAATATTAAGTAAAATACCACATGAAAATGACCATTTTCTGAACACGCTGCTAACAAGATCTTTATGAAGCGATTCACAAAGTGGTTCATTTTTGTTTAGACTAACAATTATTTATAATGTTCCCTTCCTACATTGCTCTTCAAGGCCATAAAATTATGTTTTACAACAAATTATATTTAATAATTCACCAAAAGAAACATACAATGTAAGGAAATATCTTAAAAAAAAAAAAAAACACATTGCCAGCCCCAAAACAACTAACATTAAATATTAATAAACTATGCATGTTTTCCTTATTACCTGATTTTACGTAAGTACACACACACTGCAACAGTCTCACACACACAATCTATAAGGAAACAAATAAATGCAGGTGAAGTCTTAAATAGACGTCATGCATTAAACCCAGAGAAGAGCTTCATTTTACAGTCCTCTATAAATCTGTCCTCACTCTCATTCAGGCAAACCCCCTCCTAAAAATATCTATTACCTCTTCCTCTCAGTTCACCCTCTGTCTCACACTCCCTAGATGTCTTTATTAGTGGTGCGTACTAGGACAAACATCACTTTATTATCATACTTAGGGTTAGGGATTTAAACAAACCTTAAAACAAATTATGTGGCCTGGTAAGGAGAGGTGTGTTTACTTTTCTACTTGACTGGACAATTTTTTGCAGTAATAAAACTGGTAAAACCTCCCATAGATGTACAATGAAGGAGGGACTGAAGCATATTTCACAGAACACCCTAGCAACTGCATAGCAACACACCAAACACCACATCACAACACTTTGATAAATGATATCAGCAACTTCCTTTAGAAAGTATTAAAATGTAGCGGTTATCTCTTTTTGCTATGTATTTGTATATTTTCTATGATGTTTTCATTCCATCTATTACATTTACGTGAGGGACTCGTGTTTGGCAGCTCAGGGCAGCTCTTTTCAGGGCTTCAAAGAGGCAGAGTGAACCACAGCCCAGCTACAGCTAACTAATTACAGATCAGAGCTCACCCCGTGGAAAACTGGACCAGAACTACAGAGGGAAAGAGAGAGAGAAGCAATAACAGAAAGAGAGACATCTGACCTCGAGAAGTGCTCCTGAATGGGTTTCATGGTTATCAGATTGGGTTGATTATAAAAGCCAAAAGCCAAGAGCTTCAGTTACGTCTTGAGCTTTAGCTGGAATTAAGGCATGAACACCTGACAGATCCTGGTGTCTAACAGTAAAACACACACTCACAGGGGACATGTCAGCATTACTCCAGTCTTCAGTGTCACATGATGCTTCAGAAATCATTCTAATATGCCGATCTGCTGCTCAAGAAATATTTCTTATTATCGATGTTGAAAACGGTGCCGCTTAATATTTTTTTGGAAACCGTGATCCCTTTATTTTTTTTTTTCCAGGAATCCTAGGTTAGAGAGTTCAAACAGACAGCATTTATTTGAAATCTTTGGTAACATTATAAATGTCTTTACTGTCACTTTGATTAATTTAATCAATCCTTGCCAAATAAAAGTATACTTTTTTTTTTAATTTTACTGACACCAACAAACACACCTTTGATTGGTAATGTAAATAGATAGAAAGACAGATACTAAACCCCTCCCACATATAGGCTACATACTTACTCATGTTTTTTTTTTTCCCTTTCTAAGATCACCGAAAGTGATCTATAGGAACCTACAGGAACCTACATACTATAACAATAAGTGTCTCAAGAAAAGAATGGAAAAGTTATTTTATCCTTTGTCACATCCTGCAGCCTCACTCAGGATGGCTGATGTACATGTAGGAAGAAAATCCAGGAGAACAGAGTATGAAGTTACACAAATTGTGACCCTGGACCACAAAACCAGTCATTAGGGTCAATTTTTCGAAAATGAGATCTTTGTATTTTCCATTGATGTATGGTTTGTTAGGACAATATTTGGCCGAGATACAACTATTTGAATATCTGGAATCTGAGGGTGCAAAAAAAAATCTAAATATTGAGAAACTCGCCTTTAAAGTTATCCAAATGAAGTTCTTGGCAATGCATATTACTAATCAAAAATTAAGTTTTACAGTAGGACATTTACAAAATATCTTCATGGAACATAATCTTTACTTAATATCCTAATGATTTTTGGCATAAAAGAAAAATCAATAATTTTGACCCAAACAATTTATTTTTGGCTATTGCTACGAATATACCCCAGTGACTTAAGACTGTTTTGTGGTCCAGGGACAAATTTCAGTTCTTCTTCTATAAAATTTCTTGTTTAATTTGCTATTTCTTTGCAGTTATTTGAAATTTACTGAAATGTTTCTAGAGCACCAAATCAGCATATTAGAATGATTTCTGAAAGATCATGTGACACTGAAGACTGGAGTAATGATGATGAAAAATCAGTTTTGCATCAATGAAATAAATTAGATTTTAAAATATGTATTAATATTAAATAATATATTTTAAACTGTAATAATATTACACAATATTGAAGTTTCTTCTGTAGTTTTGATCCAATAAATGCAGCCTTGGTGAGCCCCCAAACTCTTGAACGATAGTGTGTATGTCTAGATTTGCCCATTCTTTAACTTGGACTAAAGCACTTTAAGAAGAATATGTATATATGTCTCAGATGGAGGATGATTTGGGGTGTTTTTACTGGTCTTTCGGTGTGACAGTGGGAAGGGTCACTCCATCAGTGCCAAACCCAAACTGGTTTCTCAACTCACCCGGTCAAATTTTCTCTTTTTAGGCCACAACTCTAAAAAACCAACAGTTTGCGTCACAGAAACACATTCACACATAAATACATTCAACCCCAAAAGATCTGCAAAGAGGACAACATGCCCACTAATACTGACCCTAAAACAAGTCTTTGTGTTAATCAAGCAAAGTACACACACCCACTTAATACACAAGTAAACGTTCACCCTCTCCTCTCCCCTCAAAAAACCTAAGCATGTATCACCGGTCTGAGGTAGACATTCTCAGTCTTTCAAACTCAGCTTTACGAACTCACGGGAACACGAGGCCAATAGACAGCACTTCAAACAGGCCCATCCATCTACCCATCAAACACACTCTCATCCAGGCTTCTCCGATCAGGAATCTCAAGAACGGACTCCATTTTTCCAGAGTCTTGCTATGTTTGTTTGACATTTCAGTGAGACATTTTTCCAAACACACCTTCATTTTAATTCTGACTTGAGTCTTCAGTGTGGAGTGGAATTTCCCATTGTATTGTGAGACAGAGGCAGTCAAATGACTTTGATATGTCCAAATAAATCAAATAACGTGCAAGCTCACATTTTAATATATACAACAAGTATTGTTAAACATCTGGAGGCCTTTCCAAACCATGGCCTAGGAGGTAGCAAACGTGCTCCTTTTTAAAGCGGTCATATGATGCGATTTCAATTTTTCCTTTATCTTTGGAGTGTTACCAGCTCTTGGTGCATAAAGAAGATCTGCAAAGTTGCAAATACTAAAGTCTCAAATCCAAAGAGATATTCTTTATAAAAGTTAAGAGTCAACCACGCCCCCCTAAAATGGCTCGTTCTAACACGCCCCCACATCTCTGCGTCACGATGTGGGAAGATTTGCATAACGCTGCCAAAATGTTTATGCAAAGAAAGAATGCGTAACTTTTATTCTCGCTGTTGCCGCCGGCGCCATGTTGTGAAGACGCTGTGTTTCATTGTAAAAAGTGAGACTACTTTGTTTGGCCTTCCAAAAGAGGACACGATTAGAAATCAGTGGTTAAATTGTATTTACAACACTGTTCCAGAAAAGTTCATACCAAATATTCTGATCTGTGCAGCGCATTTTACGGAGGACGAGGACTGTTTCCTGGGACAGTAGCCTACAATACCAGTGTCTGTTTCTATAAAGTGGGACAATTCCAACTTTGCAAGGAAAGTCTGGCACTTTGGACTCACAGTCTGTAAGTACATTTTCATATTTAAAGAATTTGCCACTGATGATTCAAACATAAGTTTTGAGCAGTGTAGAGTAGCACTTGTTGTTTGTCATTTCTCTGATCACAAATGCAGACATGGTTTTATGTTTACGCGGTGTGAAACACAATGCAACGTGTAAAAACACAGTATAAGTCATTATACTCAGTAATTATGTCCCCACTGGATGCAACAAATGCCTCGTTTGTAATGGGTTTTAATGTTTTTGTCTCGTCGCTCCAGGCCAGGACACTGCATCACAGAATGCTTGAGGCATTCAGCCAATCACAACGCACTGGATAGCTGGCCAATCAGAGCACACCTCGCTTCTCAGAACGATGAGCTTTGCAAAGGTCATCGCGTTTCAGAAGGGGAGCATAGAGGAGCAACAGTAATCTACAATACGTGGAAAATAATGTGTTTTTTTTAACCTAAAACCACATATACACATTTCATTACACCAAATACACAAAATAATTAGTATATTTATATATATATATATATATATAGCTATAGAAAATAATGACAAAAAGACAGAATGTGTGTAGAATATGACTCTAAATATAAAATTGTTGAAAAAAAATGCAAACAAAAAAGCCTTTTATTTCAACCCATGAAAAAGCAGATCCTGTTATATATAATATTGAAAAATCACTTTTTAAAATTGCTGTTCCATTATTACCCCTTGGCATATTTTATCTCTCTCTCTCTCTCTCTCTCCTCTCTCTCTCTCTATTTCTACTCTCTCTCTCTCTCTCTCTCTATATATATATATATATATATATATTAATGATATTATCTGATCATCAGACATCAATCAGCTGTGAATGCCATTGAGTAATGCATCTTAAAAACTGGTGTCACTGTGGGATGGAATTCCTCCAGTTTAAGGGGCGACTAGTATATCAGTGTTTGGTACGTTGGGCGAGTGGGTGAGTAGACTCATATCCTTTTCTCACACCACCAAGTCAAGCCACACATATCTGACTGCACATTCACCAGGCCAGTGAGAAATACCGGTGGATTCACACATACACACGGACAGAGATCAAACACAGGCCTATCAAAGGACTCACCTCACGCAGAAAACACGGCCACCAGCACTGAAATTAAAGCTCATGCCTGAATCCAATAAATATCTCACAGCCACAAGAACATTACTCATCAAAAGAACAAAAAGTGGCCCATGAACACACAGTTCTGGTCTAAATTATGACTGCGGTTTTGGCTCCTCCCACTGTGGTCAGTGTGTTCGTAATGACCGTAAGGCAGAGCGGTCAGAAGCGTGACTGACTGGCATTCTTGCTTAGGGATGGTGGTACAACCAAAACCCCTGGTATGAGTAGTTATATATGACAGTATGTCATGATAAAGCTACGGTTTTGCTGAACATTCAGTGAAAAAAGGCTTAAAAATAAATAAAAATTATGGTGATCATCAGGTAATGAATTAAACACTTCACAACTGAAATCACCTGATGGATGTAAATGAAAAGATCAGATTATTCTAAGGGATTGAATAATACGTCTAGCATTACTGCAAAAACAGCTTCAGATTGCTTCAGACAATTAACTCAAATGTGCAAATTCAAAAATATCAAATAGTTAGTTCAGAACGAGCCATATTCAAAGACACCGTAAAACAGCCAGTCAAAAGACAACGCATTAGTTGAATTTTATCCATTAGTTCAGGCCAACTCTGTTCACACTGAAAATTTGGGATCAACAATCTAAATGTAAACATGAAAATAAAAATGTAAGTTTATCAATAAAGTTTTGAAATTGAAAACTTAAATATTTAAGATTCTGCATTATTTCTACATCACTAATCACATACAGTTGTGCACGTAAGTTTACATACCTCTTTAAGAATATGCAAAATAAGAGGGATCATGAAAATTGCATGGTATTTTTTATTTAGTACTGTCTTGAATAAGCTATTTCACATAACAGATGTTTATATATACTCCACAAGACAAAATAAAAACTGAATTTATAAGAATGACCCTGTTCAAAAGTTTACACACCCTTAAATCTTAATACCGTGTGGCATTTCCTGGATGATCCATGATTGTTTTTATGTTTTGTGATAGTTGTTCATGTGTCCCTTGTTTGTCCTGAACAGTTAAACTGCCTGTTGTTCTACTGAAAAATCCTCCAGCTCCTGCACATTCTTTGGTTTTCCTGCATCTTCTGCATATTTGACCGCTTTCCAGCAGTGACCGTATGATTTTGAATTCCATCTTTTCAAACTGAGGACCACTGAGGGACTCATACATAACATAAATTACAAAAGATGAAAACCTTTACTGATGCTCAAGAAGGCAACATGATCCATTAAGAGCTGGGGGTGTCATGAACAACTATATTAAGAGCCACAACTATCACAAAACATAAAAACAGTCGTGGGTCATCCAAGAAATGACACACAGTATTAATATTCAATGGTATGTGATCTTTTGAATGGGGTGATTTTTATAAATTCAGTTATTATTCTGTCTTTTGTAGTATATATAAACATCCGTTATGTTATCCTTATTCATGACAGTACTAAATAAAAACAACATGCGACTTTCATGATCCCTCTTATTTTGTGAAAATTATTAACATTTTGCATATTCTTCAAGGGGTATGTAAACTTATGAGCACAACTGGAAGTACATTAGTGACATTGATCACATGAACATCTTTGTACCAATGCAATTTTAGTCCAATTGAGATACTTTTTTATGTCTTAAATTCATTTCTATGTATGTATTTTAATTTTTAAGTTTTAGAAATGTGTGTTTGTTAGGGGTTTTAGTTTTGGATCCACATTTATACATTATAAAATCAATATTATTACATGAAAAATCACATTTAGTCAAAGTTTACCACTTCGTTAATATCATATCAATTTTTTTACAATTATGCCAGATTATGATTACAGTGAAACAGTGAATTTTATATACATTTTCAGGTTTCACTGTAATCATAATCTGGCATAATATCTATATCTGCAGCAAAATCAGTGTGCGTGTTTGTACTATTTTATAGTATAATATAGTATTAATATAATAGTTTAACTATTTCATTTCTGTGTTTGTGTGTGTCTGTGAGAGTATTCTCCATCATGGATGTGTTTTAGTGTCAGTCATAAATTTCTGGTTGGCCTAGAACCTAAAGCATAGAATCTTAAAGGCCTTAAAGCACTTGAACCCCGATAATCAATGCTTGCAGCTATATTTGAAATTTTTAAATCACTAATTTTTTTATGCTTAATTTAAATATTTATTAATATTTTACCTCAGTTTAAGTTATTTTAGTACATGAAGTTAAACTATTTTGTTTCATTTCAGTTGACATTTTATTTCAGGTAGTGAAAACGTTTTTATGGTTTTAGCTTTAGTTACCTTTAATTATCCTGCTTTGTACAAAAGGTGAGATTTAACAGCTTCCATTAAAGCACAGATCCATATCTGAATCATTCTCAAGTCATATGAAATTCTAGATTTTTACACAACTTTATGTAAAATGTAAAATTCAACATTTGACTCCAATTGTTAAACTGATAACATATTTTGTAATTGAAAAAAGGGAATAATTTAATTAGAAAAAATTTAAATCCTTCAAAACATTTTCAAACCTAAAAATCTATCATGGTATAAACACTAGTTTTATCATCCCACTCATTACTAAAAAAAAAAAATCAGGAAATACTCAAACACACACACACACACACACACACACACACACACACACACACACACCTATGGCGGAAAAAGAAATAAAACATTATCCAGTCAATAGACAGTTCAGTCTGAGGCAACGCTACAACTGAGCTGTCACTGCAAACACTCTTTGAGTTCCACAAACCACAGCCTAATTATACACTGTGTGTGTGTGTGTGTGTGTGTGTGTGTGTGTGTGTGTGTGTGTGTGTGTGTGTGTGTGTGTGTGTGTGTGTGTGTGTGTGCGTGGTGACCCTCAGCTCCGAGTCAAACACAGATCCAGTCTCTCTTCCTGTCTAGCTTTCGCAGTTCTCTCTCCCGTAGCAAACCCTAGAAGCAGCACAGGGGCCTGACTTCTGTACATACACATATCTAAATCATAGTGTCACATGCATGCTAGTCCTGACGGCGCTTGTTCACACAGGGTAAAATTAGCAGGAGACTGAACGTAAAAATGTTTCGCACCTTTGTGAAGAAGTTCTCCCTGTACTTGTGCACCTCAAACGGCTCCGTCTGTAGTCTGGCTGTGTGGGCAGAGTTTTAGATGAGAGCGAGCTAAAAACAGACACAAGAGAGTATGCAAGAAAACTGCACATGTGACTGTTACCTCTACTTAGGACAGCTCCGTTCTCCTGATAGTCCTGTATCTCCACATCCTTCCGAGCCAAAAGAGCTGCTAGATCCTCCACTTGCCGCTGCAGGACTCTAGTCACTGCCAGCAGGGGGCGCACCAGCTGCCTGCAAACCTGATTCACAAGCGGAAACACACTGTATATTTGATACATGAATTTATAAAGCCTGGAGATCATCAACATGATCCAAATTTTGCCAAAAAACATGTTGTACACAATCTTCTACATGCCTTCTGCTAATTGGTTGTTAGTTTATACTTTTTTTTTTTTAGCAATTAAAAGCCCTTTTTATTATTATTATTCAAAAACTGCCCACCTTCAAGTTGTCTTTTTGATGAAAAATATTTATATTAATTTAAATAAAATAAAGGATAACTTTCATATTGTTAGTAATATTTTAAGATGAACACTTACTAGACCGAAGCAACTCAATTTTTTTTTTTTTTTTTTTTTTTAATCTGGTTAAAATTTGAGTTTAAAAAAAATTACCCATCATGCTTTTGAGGAATGTTTATTTGATCTCTTATCATTGTACTGCACTGCACTATATGTTTTGACCTCAACATAAAAACTACACAGCTTTGATAAAACTAAGCTTTTAAATATCATCTTACTAAAACATTTTTTTTTTTTTTTGGAAATAAAGAGTGGCAACTGATATTGATATGCATTTTATGTAGGTAGTAAAAAAAAAATCTCATTGTTTTACATTACAAGGAACCAGAATTTCATCTTTTCAGCAACTGCACCAAATTGCAAACTTTTTGCTCAGGGCCTCTGAATAAATCCGAGATGTTTTTCCCTCCTCCAGTAGCTCCATATTCTACTATATCATATTATATGAGCCATAAAAGCCTGATGTTTAAAATATGAGTCAACAAAAACACATAAACAAACTTTATTTCCATCCATCTGTCAATAGATACTGTCTAAAGGTTCAATAAACTGTTCCATTTCAAAACAATTACTGACTATTATTTAATGTGTTAGGCTTTACAGGGTTAAAAGTAAATGTTAGATTTTTTCAAACTCTTTTGAAACCATGTTACATCATAGCTGCTGCAGATATCATTTTATTAGATAAGATTCATACCACGCCAACGGGTGCTGCAGTGCAGCGAAACTCCCAGCAGAACGGCAACCCAGCCAGCTCACTTTTGAGTTTGACCGTTAGATTGTCACCATGCTGTTCAAGAATCATGTGCGCAGCAGAGATCTGACCATCATTTTGACTGGAGAAACAAGGCTGTGCCACAGAACACAGATGAGAGAAAAAAGCCTGTGTAGGAGCCCTCAGACGCTTATTCAGATCCTTTCACACAGAGAAAGAGAAAACGAGAATAAATCAGTATACTGACAGGCTAGAACGCCTAGGTTTGGGCATAATTATATAATTCAGAGTGACTTTAGCTGATGTTACAGTATGGTTTGCCACTTCACAGCGATTTAATTCATGCTAAAGAAAGATATAAGAGCTAATGGAGCACCAGTTGAAGTCCTAAAGTGTTGAATTAAAAGCAAATCAACTAGATAGCAGCAGTGTTGTACGTTCTTGCCTGTGCTCGACTCTGGATGTCCTCAGCGGTCATGTCCTCTTCCCACACAGTGTTCAGGTCACTCAGCAGAAGCCTGTACTGTGTGTCACCGAACCAGGCTTTGGCCAGTAGATCAGAACCACCAATATTCACCGGCACCCACGGGTCTGCTTCCATTTCCCCACAGCACACTGTACACAATCTACTTCATATGAACAACAACAACAACTTCATATGAACAACAACAACAACAGCATGCACAGCTGCCACTGGTTAATCCATGTGTGGTTTCACCACCATTCTTATATTAATGTAAGCATGTTACCCATTAAAAAAAATATATGTTGTTTTTTTTTTAGGATAAAATATATTACTTTAACATTTTAGAAATGAGATAAAGACAATTTATCGGTCCCAAAACACTTCCAATAACATAATAGAGTTCCCACAGTAGTAAATGTACATAGTATAACTATGATACATATGGTCTCATCAATTCTTAATAATAAATTCGAAATTTCTGCATTCGTTTTAGAATGTCTGGTGAGGCTTGCGCAAAGTTTGATTCTGTATAGCCTCACCAGACATTCTAAAACGAATGCAGAAATTTCGAATTTATTATTAAGAATAAAGAATAATTTATAAAGAATAATTAAGAATAAATATATAATCAAACTATGGTTAACTAGAAGGGTGACATCTGCATTATTTCAGTTCTGTTTTACGCAATATATGTCACGCTTCCTTAGATCTGCATAAACTGAAAATGGATTAAATAAATAGTTCACATAGACATTTAGATACATAAAGATTTTTAGAAAACTTTTTTAATGATTAATGGGTGAAGACTGTTCCATTATCAACTCACCAAACAAGGGGCCGTTTCGACTGACGCACGCTCCCCGGAAAAACAAACGAGGATTAAAACGTTCCGTGAGGAAGAGTTCCGGTATTAAGGTTATAAATAAAAACGAAATACTTATTATCCAACGTCTTTATTGAGACATTCGTAAGCAAACCACATACAAGCTTTTAAAAGGGCTGTTATATATCCAAATCTGCTCTTAACACCACATCTTTTTATAATCATCATCTCTCCTCTGATTCTTTCTGTTGAAGAATATGTTTCTCTTTAAGGTGAAGTTTCTTTCTGTGAAGTACAGGAGTCATAGGTTTAAAACTCTGTGATTACATTTGAACAAGAACTTTAATTATGTGTTTACAGGGTTCCAACTACATGTTTGCACTTGCGCTGAGGTTGGTTTTCTGATTCACAGTTGTTTGTTGTCCAGCATGATTCAGTTTCTAGAGAAACTGATCTACATCTTGGTCTGTCTCACTTTTTTTTTTTTTTTTTAAGAGTTTTATAAAGCTTGCACAACCTGGGGGACCACGAGAGGGGGACCACGAGAGAGGGACCTGAAGAATCTGTGCACAACTCTTTTCAATATAAAAACAAGAATTTATAAGGGGCATTTTTTACCCCTATTTCTTAAAATGAAAATTAAACATGGAAACATTTTTCAGAAGTTGGTGTTGGAAATTAATGGAGTAAAAAGACCCCTGCTGATAAGGAATATATTAAAAAGATTCTTCAAGTGAATAATTATAAATTCTTATGCACACACACAAAATAACTGCACATTTTTTTATATTATTATTATTATTATAATTTTTTTCATTATTGGGGTTGGGATATTATTTTAAAATCCATCATTGTTGATTCAGTTGGGTTAATAACTGTAAAGTTCATCAATTATGGAATGAGTATAATTTATCTATAAAGCAGGTCTAGAGAAAACAGTGATGTCATCATCAGCTCACATTTACATTAAGTCATTTAGCAGATGCTTTTATCCAAAGCGACTTACAAAGGAGGACAATGGAAACAATCAAATCAAATCAAATAATTTCAGTTCTTAATCCAATAAAATATAAAGGGTCCCCAAATATTAAGCGCAATTCGTTTTATTTACTTATGTATTGTTTTGCACTAGATATAGGATAGGCTTAGATTTTTTTTTCCCCCACCAGGCATAGGATAGGCTTAAAATGTATTATTATTTATTCATTCATTTTGCTGCTCTATGGATAGGATAGGCTTATTTTGTTTTGTAACTTTTTTCTCCAAAAGCACCTAGTAACAAAAAATGTTTCCATGTTTAATTTTCATTTTAAGAAATGGGGGTAAAAAAAATGCCCCTTATGAATTCTTGTTTTTATATTGAAAAGAGCTGTGCACAGCTTCTTCAGATCCCTCTCTCGTGGTCCCCCAGGTTGTGCAAACTTTATAAAACTCTAAAAAATAAAAAGTGAGACAGAACAAGATGTAGTTCAGTTTCTCTTTGGTCATTTTACGGCACTTTTAAAATCATTAGATATCATGCTTTTGTAGTGAGAACTATTAGATATGTTAGATATACAATTAGAACATAGACTGGGTGAATTTCTATGATGCTGACTTCGTTTTTTTTTTTTCCTTTTTTTCTTTTCTTTACACACAGACACAAACAACAAAAATCCTGGTAGTTACCTGCTTATTGAGCATCATATTGAACTGGTGAGTGACATTGGATTCCTGAACAAAAATAATCATCATTATTTTTCAGGCATCAATAATTACATTTTTTTTTTTTGCAATGTTGCCCTCCAGGGGTTATTTTTAAAACTATCAATGTGTGTTACAGAAACAGAAATCTCTCCAGCCCCAGAGTAGTGAATACAAATACGTGCTGAGGGCCAAAAAATTAAGAGCATAATGAGTTTTCAATGTAGCATTAAAATGCAAAATGCATAGAATTACTTTAAGAGACTACACATACTTATATTCATGATATAAATTTATATGTTTATCTATGGACCATCAGGACAGAAAACACACAATAAGCTTTTTCAGCAGGTTCAAATTCAATTCCTTTCCATCTTCTCTTCCTCTTGTATACCAAGTCGACAATATGTTAAAATCCACACATACAGTAATTGTAGTATGTATCAATTCTAAAGCTTTTGGATTGTGAATACAGTTTACCACAACAATGGTCTGGATTCAAGACAGTGATTCCAACATTCAAAGAACAATGTGTTAAAGGAATAGTTCACCTTCGGTTGCTGGTACCCATTGACTTCCATACTATGGAGAAGAAAAAAAAAAAAAAAAAAAAAAAAAAATTATTCCCCCACTACGTAGGTCAGTGGGGACCAGCAACTGAAGGTGATCTATCCCTTTAAGACAAGCTGGCATGTACAGTAAGTAGACATGTCCAACACCACACAAAACTCACACTCACAAAATGATTCTGATCATACAAATAACACCCACATATTTTGACAGCCATTTATTATTTGCCATTAAAACAAGATAATGGCTTGTTATATGACGCATTGTTTTTTTTTGTAAACGTAAATATAAAATAAAACACTTTTATCTTCAGGACAGCATTTAGAGCAAGTGGCTAATACAGAGATTAAGCTGAAGAACAGTTGGAAAAACTGAATTTAAATGTGTGTGGCTAACCATCATCAGACTTCGCAAATCTCTTCCCAGGCAATTCATAGAACATTCCCACCATCTTTTCAGGACAGTGTCTCTTTTGAGTTTTATATTGTCTCTGCTTCCTCAACGCAGTAACAATACTTGTTGTCATAGTTGTGGTGGTAACGGTGAGTTACATGGTGAAATGCCTTGTGTAATCATATTCTATTGTAGGAATGACAGCTTGCACAAATTTCAGGAAAATCAGAAGATACCTAAAGTTATGAAGGTTAAGGGAAAATGTGTGTTTAAAAAAAAAAAAGTTACTCATGAGTCATGAGCCAACATAAACATTTGTTCATTAGAACATAAACATCAAGAATAAATCTACAAGCTGCTCGTAGTTTAAGCATACTACTAGGCATACTTTTTTGAATTTATGTTTCTTATGATTTTAAAATCCTTTTGAACAAAAAGTGTCCAGCATAAATGGGAAATTCTTCACTAGAGTTAGAAAAACCTCCCGGGATGCAGGGTACGCCAGTAGCCAATAACATTAAAGAATTTCGTTAATTTTCATTTAAAAATTTTGTTTAACACACATATAAGGAATGTTTCAAAATCAGCATATGAAAATGATTTCTGAAGGGTCATGTGACACTGAAGACTGGAGTAATGATGCTGAAAATTCAGCTTTGCATCACAGGAATAAAGCCTATTTTAATATATATACACAAATAGAAAGCATTTATTTTAAATTGAAATAATATTTCACAATATTACTGTTTTTACGATATTATTTGATCAAATAAATGCAGCTTGTGTGAGCATTAGATTTCTTAAAATTAAACTTAAAAAAAAAAAAATCTTACCGACCTTAGACTTGAACAATACTGTACTACAACCCATTTTATTTTTTTAAAGAAAGGATACATATGGACCCCAAGTTCTCCTCCTCCTTCCGCCACGGTCTCAATAATCTTTTTCATTACCTCTGCATGTCTGACAAATAAAACCAAGAGAGCAGCTTTTTAGTTGACTGGCTGTAAATGAGAGGTAAATGCATGTAAAGTTTGTAGTTACCTGCATGGATGCACAGAGCACATGGCAGGTGGGGGCAGGTGGGGGTGATTCTCAATGGTGACCGTCTTTTTAACATGATCCTGGCTGATGTCTTCATACATCTGATCCACCGTTAGAGGCTGTCTGTCCTGAAAATAAAGCACAACATGCAAAATTTAAACAAAATGTGTTTGATTTAAGTGATGGGAGAATTGCAGGAAAGATATGGCCACAATCATATCATGTTGCCTTCACGTCAAAAAATAATAAAGCAAAATCACCTCATCATATCCAAACAGCCACAGTCTTGGGGTCTGGTAATATTTATCATATGTGATGTAAAGATCGTAAGTTCTTGTCTGTAGAATGGCATCTTCCCCTCCCGCCTCAGCCTTGGTTTTACTTAAATCAGCCATTTTACTCGTGTCAAGTGTGGCCTAGACAAAACATTTAAAAGAACAATTTTTCCAAAGCAAATCCTGTTGTTGAAAAACTTGTGTTGAGCATAATTTCTTACTTCATCTGTCTCCAAAAGTCCCTTTTCTTCATATTCTGCAATATACAGAATACACAATAACCATTTACCAGTTATGACTCTTATTACTGACTGATAATGCATCATGAAAACTAAAACAAACATTCAGAGCTACCTTCCATGTCTGCTGCCTCTCCTTCATCATCATCATCATCTTCATCACCATTTCCACTTGCACCCGTCTGCACGTTCATATTCATATTGTCTTCACATGCATATAAAACAATATATATTTATATACACACAATATGATTAAAAGAATACTTCACCCAAAACTGGACATTTACTCATCCTCAGGGCATCCAAGATGTAGATGCACAACAGATGTGGAGAAAGTTAGCATTACATCACTTGCCCACCAATGGATCCTCTGCAGTGAATGGGTGCCGTCAGAATAAGAGTCCAAACTGCTGATTAAAAACATCACAATAATCCACAAATAATCCTTCAGTGAAAAGTCCATCCCCCGTTGTCCTCTCACATCAAAATCCACCAACATATTAGTTTTTTCTCTTGTAAAGAGTGCTTGATCTGTGCATATTTTTCTCCAGAGATAAAGGTGTCTTAATGATGAACGGTTTCTTTCAAACACACTGTCAATCTCACGGCACCCATTCACTGCAGAGGATCCATTGGGGAGCAAGTGATGTAATGCTAAACTTCCCCTAATCTGTTCCAATGAAGAAACAAACTCACCCTAAAAAACCCTAAGGGCGAGTACATTTTCATTTATGGGTGAACTCTTTTTTTAACAACTTTCAACCAATTCATCATTCCATTCTTGAAGCAGTCAACACAATGCTGCCTACCTTATTATCCAATGAGATTTCCCGAACTGCTTCTGTCACCCCTGTAACACCTAGTAACACAAAAAGAGCCTATGAGAATATCTGTCAGAAATTAAGCGTGACAAAAACATGCTTTTAACGACCACCTGATACTATTTGTTCAGATTCGGTTTCATACCAGAGTTATGATAGGTATCCACCCATCCCCCATCTCCATCATCCTCTTCTATAATGGCCTCCAGCTCATCAGAGTACTCCATCTGTTTACAGCGCTTGTAACATGGAACTGAGCCCCAAAACAACCATATTGTGAGCACAATCATCACAGCTTCACACAACACAGCTGATTTATACTACATTTCAGAAACTGACTAAGGTTTTCACTTCCTTTACCATTTCGGGTTAATAGAAACTGCTTGTCTTTGGGCAGATAGGGCTTCACCTTTGCTTCTTCTCCAGATGCCCTAAAAATAAAGAAAACATTCTTACTGTAAAAAGCCACAAAAGAGTATGTGCATAAAAAAAGTAAGCTCATATGAAGTCCTTCCAAAAACTAAAAGCACTGTGAATTTCAATCTTAATAAAATAAAAATAGTTTTTAATAGTATTCTTTACTTACAAATAACAATTTCCAAGACTTTTCCAGATCTAGAAATTACACTTTTAAAATTCCTGCACATATCAAGGTTTTCCAACACAATGGGAATTCTGGTGCTTAACTAAAAGCTCATTGAGAGAACAAATGAATTAGGAAATATAACACTTTACATTGAGATTTATGTGTTTTAGCTTAGTTTAATGCTTGTTATGTCTCATTTTAAACCATTTTAAGTGATCTTGTGCCCCATCCCCCCAATGGCCAAGCTGTGAAGAGTTTACAATTACTGTAAGATGTCTAAAATATTTATAGTAATAAGAGAGGAGTACATTATATTGCAAACTTTTTATTGGCTCTGTACAATATTCTTTTGCAATTTGTGCAAGCTGTACCTACCAGGCCATATTTTGGGGACAAATTTGCTCCCAGAAGTAAGCCAATTCTCACAAAACCTCCCTTTGCAGACATCATTTGCAAAAACCAATATAAAATACAAAATAAAAAGTTTTTTTTGTTTGTTTTTTTTTTAATGTAAAGATGCTAAATGTTTTATGTTTGGAATAGGTTATAGTATTTATAACTAGTATATGAAACAATAGAAGGCTATAAAATGTTTGCACATATGTGTGTGTGTGTGTGTGTGTGTGTGTGTGCATGCGTTCTTGCCATTTCCATGTGGGGCAGTGATGAACCAGATGATCTCCAGCTGCAACAAACTGCACAGAACACAAAACATAGTTGTGCTTGTATCATCGTATGTGTATATCCTACTAAACTGAGTATTTCACACCATAACAAAATCAAAACGCACACTCACCTCCTCTGGAGTTATAACCCCAGTTTCTTTAAATTTAGATTCCTGGAAAAGGGAGACACATGAAAAGAATTTATATTTTCTAACTAGTCTTTATATCAGGGTTGAACAATGAAGATGGCCCAGGTGTGAGAGAGCTCTGCCACCTTAAATGCCAGCTGACAAACTATCCCTTCCCCTTTTGCTCAAATCTGTCACCAAACCGAAGTTGTGTGAATTTATAGCAGTCATGGGGTTATGGTAAACTGTAGCAATGCATTCACTTTTTATTTACATTTATGCATTTTGCAGACGCTTTTATCCAAAGCGACATGCATTGCATTCATTTTCTCAGTTCATGCATTCATGTAAATATTATGTCTTTAATGTAATTCATAATAATGTACATCCGTTATTGCAAGTTAAAAATCAAATACATTTTAGTTCTAACACTCTAATTCTTACTTTAAATGAGAATCTAATGAGAATTCCACCGTTAACAAGTACTGCTGTTTATCGTTTGACAAAACTTTGAGTGATGTGGCATCTTGTGCATCACTCCACGAAGAAAGCATGACATTTGTATGACTTGAACTAAATTGCATTTCACATTCCATGCAATTCAAAACTTTCTCTGTCTAATATCAGTCAGTCAGCAGTGGATTCCACTGAACTTTGGGTCCTCTGACAGATTGCATGCTGGGATTGATCTCTGATGACATCAATATAGCATTGGTTAAGTAATTTCTGCCTACAGGTCAATGCTCAAATTTTAAACTGTTACTGAACCCCATGTTTATTGCTGCAGCTACTGGATACAGACCGCAAATCATGCTAATACTCCTCGCCTTACCTTCAAAACTGGCGTTAAAAACTCCGCCACTCCCAGAGCAGTGCCTTTCACAGAGTTTATGACGTTCTGCATGCTGGACGAACTGTCTCCGATATAGATTAATTCGCGCAGAGATTCAAACGAATTATGCTTGACTAACACTACATACAGAGTCTGTTTAAGGAACGTTTAATGTGGCTACACCACATGACCTAAATCACCTGACAAACACTTCCGCATCCCAAATATCGCGATGTTACGTGACACGCCCATTGGCCATTGCAAGCAAAACGCTTAAAAACATAGTACAGTTTTAGCTTGCAATATATTTATTGTATTTCTGTAGACGTTTTATTTCATGTATATAGAAAGCTTTGAGAAGAGTTTTGGTCTAACAAACTTTGAGACGAAAAAACAATATAAACGGTATAGATCGAAATGCAATCTGTTTTTAACATCTGTTTATTTTACAAAATAAAAAAAAATGTTCTTCGACCGTTTCCTAATGCGAATAAATAATCCTCTTCAAAAATAATGATGAAATATAATCATTTGTTTTCACATATCGTGAGGGACACGAGACGACATTTTGGTGTGATTACCGATTCCCTCAAACATGAACCAAATAAAATATGGATCCAGTGACCTCTGTACAAGCGTGTTTTTAGTTACTGGCTTTATTATTTTCTCGTGGTTTTAGACCCAAAACAAAGAGGGCGGGACTTAATACAGTTTGCAAGTCAGTTATTGGCCAAGCGTAGTCATGTGGCATATGTGACGTCACCTGCGGCAATCTTTAATCGTTTGGTGGTCCAGGAGCGAGTTTCATAATAACGAAAGAACAGAAATAATACAGTTTGGAAATCAAAGTTAAACGCGCACTACTCTTTTTATGTCTGCAACATATAAACCCACACCACCTTCATGTGTGACGGTGACCTGTATTTTATGAACACAGTTTGTCAAAAGTAAACTACAACGTGCAACCACTGTTCTATATTATAGATAAGTGCGTGCAACTTGTATCACAAAACCATTTCACCGGAAGTTCCGGTGATACATACGATTTTAAACTTTTTGAAATGCAACTGTGCAGTTTAGTTAGAGACTGCTTGGTAAGACAGACCACACACAGACTCACACATTGCCATTGCGATGAATAAACTGTGAATAAAACAAGGAGGTGAGCTGGTCAGTACCCGTCTTTAAACTAATAACTATATTTTTCGTACTAACATTGAACGGTGCATTTAGATAGTGGTCTTTGTTAAATCAGAGTTGTTAGATATCGTTTTATCTAGCTAAAATTATCCCTAACAAACTATTTGATCATTCTCTATACTAAACTAAACTATACTTAAGGTTTTTGAATTGTTTTTACAGTTTGGAGCTTAATACATCAATAATAACGTGAAGAGGAATGTTATATCAAACTAAATATCTCTAACATCTAACTTAAGTTTTTAAAGAGTTGCATGCAATTCACTTTAATTTAATTGTAAGATGTTTAGTTTTAATAAAAACTTCAGACCTATTGCTTGGGACAACTTGATCATAAAAATAATTCATATAACCCATGTACTATATGACATGTTTTATGATATATGTATATATATGCCATGTTTTATAAACCAAGCTTCAGAATACTTGGGATTAGGGCTGCAACTACTGTAATAATGGTTGATTAATGAATCTCTGTTGATTATGTCTTCTTCAATTAATTGAATAAAAAAAGGCAAATTTATTTTAAGCATTTTTTAAAAGTTATTCTACATCCTGTATTCTCTCCACAACAAATCCTATAAATGTAATGGTATTCAGAACAGAATGGGAAAGAAAAATGTAAGTATAAAGCAAGCATGCACATGCCATAGAATTGCTTTTTATGGTGGTTTTTAATCTCATTTTTGAGATTGACATCTTCACTCCCCAATTCAGTTTTACTGAATGGACAGGAGCTACTCGGACATTCTGCAAAATATCTCTGTGTTCCATAGAAGAAAAAAAAATTTTTTTTAATGACACGAGGAATTCAACAGCCATAACCAGCTATTTCTGTTTTTAAACTTTCTTAGACGTCTTTGTGAGATGATCAAGCAATGGATCTACTGCCTCTACAAACATATCTCTGGTCTGCATTTGGATGATGTAGTGTGTTTACCTTGAACACCAGCAGCAATGAAACCTTACTGGGGAACGCCACAGATGTGAGAGACAGCAGGGCCTGGGTCGTGGAGTCTGTTGTCATATCAGCCATTGCCTTGTTTGTCAATCTGGGCAATCTGCTCATTGTGTTGACCCTTTATCAGAAGCCCTACCTCTTAACCCCAAGCAATAAGTTTGTCTTCAGCCTGACGCTCTCCAACTTCCTGTTGTCAGTACTGGTGCTGCCGTTTGTCGTTGCCAGCTCTCTTAACGGAGAATGGCTGTTTGGTGTCGTGTGGTGTAACTTCACAGCACTGTTATATCTGCTCATCAGCTCTGCCAGCATGCTCACACTGGGAGCCATTGCCATTAACAGGTAAGGAGTATTATAAAGAGAACGCATTTGTATCGTGCAAACTCACCTTTGGAACTCAATGAGCCAAACACTTCCCAACAACTCTTATTGTTCTATAAATCATTTTTATATTCAGGAGTCTAGACGTTAAACTCTGCATCCTGTAGCTGAAGTACTAATGAATGGTTGCTTTGTTGTCTGGTTGTTTGGCTCCTACTGCCTTGATTTTTAGGCTTGAATGGTGCGGATAGCTACAAACCATTAGAAAACACACTAAAACAGGTTTTTTAAAGTACTTGATCGAATGTTTTTGTATATTGTAAAGGCTTGCTGTTATGTTATTATTTATTTAATTGCATGTTGTTCCAAACCTAAATGATAGGAATAAAATTTTATATTTTGAACAAATATAGTGTTAATAATATACAGTGGTGTGAAAAGGTGTTTTTTTCCTGTTTTTTAAATTTTTTGCATATTTGTCACAGTTGAATGATTCAGATCAAACTAATTTTAATATTACACAAAGATAATACATAAAGCAGTCCAAACCTGCCTGGCATTATGTTGAAAAGTAATTGCCCCCTAAATCTAATAACTGGTTGTGCCACTCTTTGCAGCTACAACTGCAATCAAGCGCTTGTGATAACTGGCAATAAGCCTTTCACATCGCTGTGAAGGAATTTTGCCCAACTCTTCTTTGCAGAATTGTTGTAATTCAGCCACATTGGAGGGTTTTCGAGCATGAATGGACTGTTTAGGGTCATGCCACAGCATCTTAATCGGATTGAAGTCCAGACTTTGACTTAGCCACTCCAAAACCTTCGTTTTGCTTTACCCAATCAAATCAGAACTTGACTTACTTTTTTGTATCATATCATTGTGCTGCATAACCCAAGTGCGCTTGAGCTTGAGGTCACAAACTGATGGCCTGACATTCTCCTTCAGGATTTTCTGATAGAGTGATGAATTCATGGTTCCATCAATCATGGCAAGACGCCCAGGTCCTCAAGCTGCAAAGCAGCCCAAGACCATCACATTACCTCCACCATTATTGACTGTTGGTATGATGTTCTTTTTATAAAATGCTGTGTTTTACGCCAGATGAACGGGACACACACCTTCCAAAAAGTTAATCTTTTGTCTCATCAGTCCACAGAATATTTGCCCACAAGTCTTGGGGATAATCAAGATATTTTTTAGCAAATGTGAGACGAGCCTTTGTGTTCTTTTTTGTCAGTAGCGGCTTTCGTCTTGGAACTCTCCCATGGATGCCATTTTTGCCCAGTCTCTTTCTTATTGTTGAATCATGGACACTGACCTTAATTGAGGCAAGTGAGGCCTGCAGTTCTTTGGATGTTGTTCTGGGTTCTTTTATGACCTCCTGGGCGAGTCGGCATTGCGATCTTGGAATAACTTCGGTAGGCCGGCCTCTCCTGGGAAGGTTCACTACTGTTCCAAGTTTTCTCCATTTGTGGATAATGGCTCTGACTGTGGTTTGCTGGAGTCCCAAAGCTTTAGAAATGGCTTTATAACCTTTTCCAGACTGATACATGTCATCTGTTTTGTTTCTCATCTGTTCTTGAATTTCTTTAGATCGCAGCATGATGGGTTGCTCTTTAAGCATGCTTCACTTTGTCAGACAGCTTCTATTTAAGTGATTTCTTGAATCAACAGGTCTGGCAGTTATCAGGCCTGGGTGTGGCTAGTGAAATTTAACTCAGCTTTCTAAAATAATGTGGTTAATCACAGTTCTTTCATGATTTAACTGGAAGGGGCAATTAATTTTTCACGTAGGGCCAAGTAGGTTGTGACGGCTTTTTTCCCTTAATAAATAAAATCATAATTTAAAAACTGCATTTTGTATTAACTTACATTATCTTTGTGTAATATTAAAATTTGTTTGATGATTTGAATCTTTTAAGTGTGACAAATATGCAAAACAATTCAAAAACAGAAAGGGGGCAAAAACCTTGTCACAGCACTGTATAGTGATATAGAATAATATAGAAAAAAATAGAATAAAGAGTGTTCATTTATTACTAATGTTCAAGTTCAAGTTCAAGTTCATTTATTTATATAGCACATTTAAACAGCCGCTAGTCAGACCAAAGTGCTTTACAGAACAAGCATATAAAAATAAAAGCAGCAAAACACACATAAGCACATAGATAACAACTAAGCTAAGATTAATTATAAATCAATAAAACAAATGTAAAATAATAAGAACAGTCTAAGAAAATTAATCAATATGCTAACGAGAATAGATAAGTTTTGACCAGAGACTTAAAAACAGAAAGGTTGGGAGCCGTTCTGATCTCTAGAGGCATGGTGTTCCACAGACAAGGCCCTGCCACCGGAAAAGCACGCTCCCCTCTACTTTTAAGTCTGACACGAGGGACTACCAGCAGTGCCTGGTCGAGGGATCTGAGACTTCTGGACGGAATGTACGGATGAATAAGTTCAGAGAGATAAACCGGTGCTAGGTTGTGTAAAGATTTGAAGACAAAGAGAAGAATTTTGAAATCTATTCTCTGCCGGACTGGTAACCAATGTAAAGATCTGAGGATGGGAGAGATATGATCATATTTGCGACAATTATGGATGAGTCTGGCCGCAGCATTTTGGACTAGCTGAAGACGGGAGATTTGAGAATCTGATATACCGCAATATAGTGAGTTGCAATAATCCAACCGACACGTGATGAAGGCATGAACCGCCATTTCCAGAGTTATTGGAGTGAGAAAGCCTTTAATTTTAGATAGTAAGCAAAGTTGGTAGAAACCGGAACTGACTACAGATGAGATGTGTTTATCAAACTTTAAAGACTGGTCAACAAGAACACCTAAGTTCCGTACTCCTATAGATTTAAAGGGAGATAGACTCCCCAAGTCTGGGCATGTGCACTGGGACCTTTCACTCGGGCTGAAAACAATGACCTTGGTCTTATCATCATTAAGAGATAATGAATTAAATTGAATACATTTGGTCTTAATTATTATTTCCAAATACATTTTTAAATATATTTTTTCAAAGTTTTTTTTTTTTTTTTTTTTTTTACAAATATCAAATAATACATATGAATTATTCATTCGTAAATATCATTAACTGTTATTGACCAGTAGCACCTCATGACATACCTGAACTAACATTGTCTTGCCATAAAAACATAAATTATCTGATATTATAATAGTCTTGTCAACCTTGTATAAATAGTTTTTTATGCATTTTTGGCATATTTTTGAAAATCATGTCATTGTTAAGTTTCCTGAAGTCATATGATAGCAAACCAGGAAAGACCAAAATTTGTAATTAATCAGTAAAAATCTTCCTCTTTTCCTCATTAAATAATTGATTTGAATAAAATTGGTTTACAATTAATTTAAATTAATGTAATTTATGTAACTTTACGTACAGAACATACAGTTCTTGAAATGTCTAGAATTACAAAATGAATTGTGGTTAATTATGTTCAACAATCCCAATTTCTGTTATTGAGGCAAGACACAACTGGTGAACTATATTAGTTCAAAAAATGTAACTAATAGATATCACCATACTACAAAGTAAGCATTTTAAATAAGCACTCAAAAACATACATTTGCAAAACAACAAGCTGAGCAAAAGCAAAGTCAAAGTCACAGAGGGTTTTATGGCTGGTGAAGGCCAGCTTTTAGGTGCTGGCAGCAGCACAGGAGACACTGGCTTCAGTTTTTCCCAGGACTCAGGTGTGTGTAGATAAAACTGTGCATTTACACAATTTTTTATGTTATTTGAATTGAAAGAACTCCCTTGTGCTCACCAAGGCTGTTAAAATATGATTTCTATTTTAAATGTATTTTATTTCTGTGCAAAGCTGCATTTTCAGCATAATTACTCCAGTCTTCGGTGTCACATGATCGTTCAGAAATCATTCTGTGTTGATTTACTGCTCAAGAAACATTTCTTATTAAAGCAATATATAAATTGCAATATATATATTTTATTTTTTATTTTCTAATGCAGTGGTTCTCAATCCTGGTCCTGGAGAACCCCCAATACTGCACGCTTTTGGTGTAATTTCACTAATGAGCTGATGAGTTGAATCAGGTGTGTTTGAATAGGGAGACATCTAAAATGTGCAGTGTTGGGGGGTTCTCCAGGACCAGGATTGGGAACCACTGCTCTAATGGATAGAAAGTTAAAGGGTTAGTTCACCCAATAATTAAAATTTGCCCATAAATTACTCACCCTCAACTCATCCTAGGTGACTTTCTTCTTTCAGACAAATCCAGTCAGAGTTATATAAAACATTGTCTTTGATCTTTCAAGCTGTTTAATGGCACTCAGCGGGTGTTGCAGAATGACACACCTGCACAAAAACTGCCCATACCTCGCAACGACCAGGCACTCTGTCTGTCTCCAGCCGACATAAGGAAGACCCTATCTAGGATTAACCCACGCAAGGCTGCGGGTCCTGATGACATACCTGGCCGTGTACTGAGAGACTGTGCTGCACAGCTGACAGATGTGCTAACAGATATCTCCAACACCTCGCTGAGCCAGGCAGTCGTCCCCATATATCTCAAAACCACAACAGTCATACCAAAGAAATCACCTGTGTCCTGTCTAAATGATTACCGTCCCATAGCACTGACTCCAATCATGATGAAGTGCTTTGAGAGGTTAGTCATGCACAACATCAAAACCAGCCTCCCCAACACACTCGATCCGCTACATTCAAAACGTGCACATGACAACTTGCCCCTTTTTTGACCTAAAAACAGTTCAATTTCAGTTTAGTTTTGTGTTTATCACTGTTAACATATTTCTCTGCTTTTAAAATACTGTTTATTACTTTGTCACATTTTTGTGTCATATTTACTGTCACACATAGCCAGTCTTGCCTGTTTGAATTCAACTATGAATAATGTTTAGACCCGCAAAAAATTATGAACCACTGTACATTATGAGTGCAAAGTGGTGCTGTTTTCAAGCACTGAGCTAATAACATTGTAAAACTACATTGACAATATTTAGCCTTCTATTCAAGTCACACGGGGTCATGATACTCGCATTTGATGTTTCTACAGTGGAAAAAATATTTACAAGTCTTATTCTTTAAATACGCCTTTATATTGCATTTCAAGGTGTAAACATTTTGTAATTTAGTATTCTTTTTTAAAACATTTAAGTTATTCATTTAAAAAACACTTATTGCTCAGTTTCTTTTCTATCATAACTGTCTTTCTGATAATAAACAGCACTTGTATTTCTAAATCTGTTTCTCACAGCGGTCTGTATGTTTGGATGTCTAATGATTAGTGTCTGCTGAACATCTGTGAGGATCTCAGCCAACATTGATGCAGCATGAGAAGAGCTTGCAAACAAATGAACAGAGGGCACAGAGAAAAGAAGAGAGAAAAGGCGCAGCATTTCCTCTGTTTTCAGTGTTCAAAACTGTTTTTCTTAATCAGTATTTTTCTTGCTTTAAAGGAAAATATATTTTAAAACTGCAAAACTAAGAATTTAAGACTTTCAGAGAATATATATTTTTAGTTTTATTTTTCTAACCCTTTTAGCTAATTGCTTTTTGATGTATGCATAAATCTGACCAAATTTAGTGAGGTTTATGTTTAAAACAACAAAACGCAATTTGTCTGATCTTAAAGAGTTTTTATTTGGATATTTTTACATGACTGCTCCATTTTTTGAGTTACTCCTTTCATATGCGTACTACGAGTAAAAATAAGTATAATATATAAAATATTCACAAACACCCAATAACACATTTAGATAGGCTTTCATAGAATAGTTCCAAACTTAATACTGTTTCAATCAAGGAATAAAATAAAGGTAATTGTGAGATTTTATCTCACAATTCAGAGTTTATATCCCGCAATTTTGAGTTTGTTTCTTGTAATTCAGAGTTTAAAAAGATAAAGGTGATATATACTCAGAATTGAAAAAAAAAAAAACAATATTCCATACTATTCATATGCAATCTTACTGTTCCTGGTAATAAACTCATTCATTCATCATTCTCCTGTCCAGAGCCGTCTGATCGATTTCCTTCAAAACGATCTGCAAACAGTACAAAAAAATAAAAAATATCTGTAAACATGCATACAACATAATCTGAGACTGTTTTGGGGTTTAATCAAGACCTGTTCTATTGTGGCTGAGAGACGCCAGCATTCTGTGGTTGTATTTCTGGACTCTTCAAGCATCTGCTTATTGCCCAGAATTACCTGCAGAGGGAGACAGACAATTTACTCTGCGCAAATCACAGCCCACTAACAACAAGATGGTGTCCATGACTGAATTTAGATAATTTATGATCTTTAACTGCATGCAACCATACTGGCAGACAGAATTAGAGAAGAATAGGGTAATAAATGAACAAACTAAGATTGCACTCACCCCTTCTGCCAACACTCTGTTAAATGATGGAGACTTCTCCATGGGCGACCAGATTTTAATATCATAATCAATTCCAGAGGAGGCAAGTACTATGATAGCCAAACTAAAATTATGAATTCATTATGCAATCAGAGAACATGGATTGTAACAAACTGAAGCACATAAAATGCAATTTCACCGAAAAATGGAAAGGATTTAAACTTGTGACCTTTTTTAAAACCTTCCTCAATCCATTACAACATGCCTGCTTGGCAAAATGTCTAAAAGACTTGTGCAAAAGCCCAATTTCAATTCCATGTTAGGACAAAAACACTGGATGAACTCACATGGCTCATATGGGTGAGGCTGCAGACAGTTGATGACTTGATTGTAAGCTTACTTCAGCATCACATGCTCTCCTGTGTGTCTGTCCCATATGAAGATATGGCCACAGTCTGATCCGCTCAACACAAAGTTATTAGCCCCAAAACACGCCACGTTGGTCTAAAGAAATACAGAAAATCAGTGTGCAATCCAGAACATATGAGATGCCTTAAAGGGGTCATATGATGTGATTTCAATTTTTCCTTTCTCTTCGGAGTGTTACAAGCTGTTTGTGAATAGATAAGATCCCTAAAGTTGCAAAGACCAAAGTCTCAAACCAAAAGCGATATTCTCGTTTAAACACACCCCTACATGTCTAAGTCATGATGTGGGAAAATTTGCATAACGCCACCCAAATGTTTACGCAAAGAAAGAAGGTGTAACTTTTATTCTCACTGTTGCCACCGGCGCCATGTTGTGGAGAGGCTGTTTCGTTGTGAAAGCGAAAATAGTTAGTTTGGCCTTCCAAAAGAGGATACAACTAGCAATCAGTGGTTAAATTGTATTTACAACACTGTTCCAGAACAGTCTAACCCAAATATTCAGATGAGTGCAGCGCATTTTATGGAGGACTGTTTCCTGATCCTGAGAGAGAAGACTACAATGCCAGCACTTCTGACTCACAGTCTGTAAGTACGTTTTTCATATTTAAAGAATTTGCCATGGACGATTCAAACACGAGTTTTGAGCAGAGTAGCGCTTGTTGTTTGTCGTTTCTCCAATCACAAGTGCAGACATGATTTTATGTTTACGCGGTGCGATTCAACGCAACACGTAAAAACACAGTATAAATCATTATAATCTGTAATTATGTCCCCACTGGATGCAAAAAAAATGGCTTGTTTGTAATGGGTTTTATTGTTTTTATCTTGTTGCGCCGGTGTTCTTACCAAGACACACATCACAGTATGGCAAGGGGCATAACATTTCCGTAACATGCTTGAACCTCACTTTTCAGAACGATGAGCTTTGTAAAAAACTACACGTTTCAGAAAGGAGGGGCATAGAGGAGAAACAATAATATACAGTGGGTGGAAAATAATCTGTTTTTTTTTAACCTTAAACCGCATAAACACATTTCATTACACCATATACACAAAATAATGTTCTTTTGAGCAACATCATATGACCCATTTAAAGCAGAAAATTTGGATGGAACCTATATATATATATATATATTCAGTCTTCAGTGTCACATGATCCTTCAGAAATCATTCTAATATGCTGATTTTGCTGCTCAAGAAACATTTTTATTGTTATTATTAATGTTGAAAACAGTTGTGCTACTTAATATTTTAGTGTAACTAGTTAAATTGTCTTTATTGTCACTTTTGATCAGTTTAATGCAGCCTTGCTGAATAAAAGAATTCCCCAACGTTTTGAACTTTAGTGTGTATATAATACATCGCAAAAGATTTCTTGCCATCTATAGACAAATTCAGCTTTGCATCACAGGAAAAAAAAAAAGACAATTTTAAAATATATTACAATAGACAGTTACTTTAAATTGTATTAATATTACACAATATAAAAGGTTTTGCTGTATTTTATAATTATTTATATGTATTTATTATATGATTTGCTGTATTTTTTTAATGATTACATATTTGTTTAATAATATTCTTTCAAAAACTTTTGAGCAATAGTGTATGTACAATATATTTTTCACTTCAGAACCCGTTCACCGATCACTGATCCTCTGAAATTTAATCTGAAAGCAGCAGACCAAAAAATTAAAAAAGTGAGTGGTAAATTACAACAGCATTGTGAAATTAATGTGATAATGACAGGCTTACTGTACAAAATAAAACCTGGTAGGATGATCACAAGGCTAGTATCACCCTGAAGGAGTTTATTTGCCATCTGAAACTAAAGCTTTAATAAGATGAACCTCTGTGTGAGTGGAGGATTGTTGTTTGTTGAGGATGTGTGGTTGGTCTCCTCACTACTGTCATCCTGATCTGCTGTTGGCTCTCCAGATGTGCTGTTTTGTCTGTTTGTGTCTTCAGCTGTTGACACAAGTTCACAAACTTGACTGTAAAGTTGACCGCAGTGCGACATGCACGCTTTTCATTTCCACGAGGCCTAACATCAGCTGGTCCTGAGCATGGTTCTGGAGAGCTGCCTTCCTGTTCACTGATACCTGTGCTATTGGGACGCCCACAGCTCGACCCAGCATCAGTCCTGTCAGAAACAAGCAGTACAGACACAATGAAAGACCACCAGTCAAAAATCAAAAGCAGATGCAGTGAATACACTAACCAATGACCGGTGAGGTTCAGTGTCATGGTGCTGGTGGAGGAGCCTTCTGGACTGTAGTGCAGACTAAGAACAAGCTCTGCGGAGGCACTGCTGACAGACACAGAGGAAGCGGAATCCCTGTCTGGATATCATGGGTTAAATCAAGTTAAATCATGATTCTTGCAATTTACAGTATTTGTACATTTATTACATGCATTTCACTGTATGCATCCTTAAACCTTATAAAACTTACTGAATTGTCTTTCATACACAAATTTATAAGGTCTCTAAATTATGAACATGATAAAAATATGTTGCTGAAAAACATGTTGTACACAATCTCTACTACGTTCTGTGATCTGATTGATTGTTTATACTGTTTTAGCAATTAAAAGGTTGTGGTTCATGAGTCTATTTGCTGAGAAATCTACAGATTTTTATAATTACTTTTATACTGTTGCAATATTTCAAGATGAACATTTACTAGACTCAATCAACTTACTTGATTATCCAAACTTTCTATCTTTTTCTTTCTTTCTTTTGTTCAACATGAAAAAAAAATCATGTTAAAATATGACTATCAAATATGATCCATCAGCCTTTTGAGGAATGTTTATTATATCTCTGGTCATTGTACTTCATTGCATTATATAAAAATAAAAACTACAGAGTGTTGATCATAAAACTAAGACACATTATTGGGAGATATAGAGTAACTGATGTTTATATGCATTTTATGTAAGTGGTCTGCTATACTGATCTTGATTTACATTACAAGCTATCAGAATTTCATCTAACTTTTAGGACATATAAATATCAGCAACTGCAGCAAATTTGTGTATTTTTGCTCAATTTGGGCCTCTGAATAAATCTGAGATGGTTTTTCCTCCTTGAATATAATATGAGCTCCATATTTTACTATATCATACTAAATTGCTCAAAAGCCTGATGCATCAAATATGATTCTCTCTCTCTCTCTCTCTCTCTCTCTCTCTCTCTCTCTCTTTTTTTTGGATTTTGTCTAAAGGTTCAATAGCATGTTCCATTTAAAAATGTCAGGCTTTACAGGGTTAAGAATGTGAATGCCACTAATGTCACACAAACATATCTGTAAAGATTCTACTCTAGGAGAATAACAATGTACCTTGTGAAATAAATGACTGAGGATCTGCTGTGTCTTCAGGGGCGGATTTAGTGAATTGGGGGCCCCAGGCAAATATAGGAATGGGGCCCTATACATTTGCACACATTTACCTAGATCAACCCTCGAGGTCCTTTTTTGTCGTGATGCTTGCTGCTGCACAATGGTGCCAGATTGTTGTGTCCAATGTTTCTACATTTTTTTATGTACATGTTCTAATGGGATTCTTTAATTTACATTTATTCATTTAGCAGATACTTTTATTATTTCATGTTGTAGACCACGAAATAGCAATTGATTTACCGTTTTGTTTTTTTTTAACATAAAACAAAATAAATTATAAAATGATAAACCTCACAATTGAAACTTTATATTTCTGGGATGAGTCAGAAGTATAAATTATTATATTATTTAAAACAGATTTATGTGAGTGAATATTCGCATTGGTCTGAACAAAAACTGCAGACTGGATTATTGAAAATGCACATTCATTCTCTGACAGTAGGAGGTGCTTTTGGAGTCAGAAATATAGTGGTTTCCCCGGTAACAGCTCTAAACAAAACAGCTCAGCTCATAAATGGTACTTTATCAGGTAAAATGAAAATGTGAGTTACCAGCGTAAGCCTACATTTTATTTTAGTCATTTTAACTTAGGGCTGTCAATCAATTAAAATATATAATCACAATTAATGGCATGATTGTCATGAGTTAACTTGTGAATAATCGCAACTTAATTGCACATTTTTATCTGTTCTAAATGTAGTACCTTAAATTAATATTTTTCCCCCATGGTTTCACAGACAAGGCTTAAGCTAGTCCCAGACTAAAATGCATGTTTGAGCTGTCTCAACTGAAAATATCTTGCTCTGACATATCTTAAAACTCATTGTTCTGTGTCAATATGCACACCTGTAACACTTTCTTTTAAGGCATTTTTGTAATGTAAAAATTAATTTATGCAATAAATGTTTATTATTAGTGAAACCAGTTAACAGAGCATGAAGAGTAGACATGTTTCATAGGTCATAGATGTTTTTCAAAGAACTTGTTCATGTCTATTAGACACATGAAAAAAAAAAAAAAAAAAAAAACAGAAATACTAGCTTCCTATTACTTCTCTTTCTTTCCACTGAGCACTTTACACAAACCTGTTTGCATTTTCGCATGACAGGGCAGCTCACTTCTGAACATGGAAAATGTACATTTATTATTTATTATTACATTTGTTTGCCTCTCTGTGCCACATACTGTATTTTGATGCAGCTAAATTCTCAAAACTGTTTTCATTGATACATTTGACTGTTTGTTGTCAGACAACGGGATGAATATGAAATAGTGACTGAAACGCGACCCATTAAGACTAACCAGCTCTCCCTTCCGAGAAGTTAATCTGCACAAAAATATATAATCGTGCCGTCGTCTGATAAAAATCAAATAGGCTACAGAATAGCTTGAAGACAATAGCTGTGCTGTGATTTCAGCTATACTTTTATGTAAAATTAGAGAAGCAACATATCAGTGTTTTAACTGAAAGCGCAGCTCCTTTCCAGCCGCGCGCTGAACGCAGAGAGAGAAGTGTGCGCGCACTGGGAAAGAGGGACCTCGCGCTCGTGCGGAAGTCAGCTTTAGATGCATAAAATTTTATTTTGCTACAAGCTGGATACACAAGAAGCACGTTCAACTCGGACGCGCAGACGATTGTCGTGCATAAACACCGTAAACAGCAACCGTTCGCGTGTCCGCGCTTAATGCTTATCTCCTATATGAAAAGCATTAGGGGGCCCTTGGCTTTTGGGGGCCCAAGGCAGTCGCCTACCTTTGCCTAATGGGTAAGTCCGCCCCTGTGTGTCTTGTGCATGGGTCACTGTCTCTGCACTAGGCTCAACTTGTGCTGGTTCAGAAGTGGTACTTCCTGACAGACAAAAAAAAAAAAAAAAATTGATGTTTGACCTCAGATTTTTTAAATTATACTTTATAAAGATTAGAATTCAAGGCAGATGAAAGCAGCTTGAGTCTCACTTGTGCGTGAGTGGGATTGATCTCTGTTATTCTGCGCTTCCTCGTACCACCTGGAAAACATGTCTGACATTCTCTGCATCAGTGATGCACTGGAGCTGGACTCTCCTGATCAAGACAAAGAAACATTTCTGTTTCCGCCACTGAATTAAAAATAAAACAAGGAAATTGCATGACACATTGACTAAGGGAGCACATGGCAAGAAACATGAGGACAAAAGAATCACGTGATAAACCCCAAAAAGAGTCAGAATTGTGGGATAAAAAAAGTTAGAATCCTGAGATAAAAACCCACAATTACCTTTTTTGTTATTATCCTGTGGTACTGCCCTTCTGGTTTATTTCTGTCTACAGTAGATGGTCATGTAACTTCTAATGCTGTTTAAGGAAAGGCATGCAAGCTCTGCCCAGCCTGAGTCGCACAGCTGAGAACACGCTAGGCATTCTGGGAAAACATAAGGATAAGCCCCTGGTACAGTGTGTTCCTTACAGAAACCCTATTATCATGTGTGTTGAGTGATATGGTGTTCAAGATGATAATAATAATAATAATAATAATAATAATTTATTTAAAATGTAACATTTATTTTAAAATAATATAGAAATAATACTTATTTGGAGATATAGAGATATAGAAATACATAGAAATAATATTTTACACATATTTATAATCTTTTCCCTTTTTACTGAGTAAATGGGGCTTTATATAGGATAATGTATTGCTGACATTATGTTTTAGTAAGGGAATCCCTCGCAAACAGATCATCATATTTAGGGGTCCATGCCATCAGAAAGTCTAAAAACACAAAGTCAATCATGATGTACCTGATAGGTACCTTGTACCTAATAGGCTGTCCCGTGGTGGCAGGTATATTTGTACTGGATGAGCACAGGGCTTGGGTGATGAATATTTCCATCTCCTGCTGCAGACACAATCCAGTGATCGCTGGACTCAGGCATAAACCTGGCACTGCTGATGTTGGCACTATGGTTAGACGGGACCGTTACGAGAACCTACAGAGTCCAAGGACAGAAGAGACCACGAGGTTACATGTGATTTCGTACAAAATGAGTGGCTGAATAAAAAGACTAAGTAGGTTAACTCACCTTCCTGCTGTAAGGATCTGTGATGATTAAATTGCAATCATCTGATCCAGATAAAATATATTCACCTGTGTCATTCCAACATATAGTATTTACCTGAGGAAAAAGAGAGAGAGAGAGAGAGTATAAAGACGTGTTTATTAGTATTATGTATTATGTAACCTACACTACTGAGAAGAATCAACATTCCCACCATCGCGACCATTAACTGTCTAATATATCTATAGCTGAAAAAGCCAAAACCTTCAGTGAGCTGCATTCAAGATGCTTACACTTTTGTGTACGAAAACTGTATACTACAAATATTATAAATTTCCCGCAAGCAACCTCTTTAAAATAATTGACGAAATCGCATGTTTCGGTAATCGCAAATATTGTTATTAGTTCATCAACAACAGCGCTGAGAAAAGTAACATGTACCACTTAAACTTCCCCAGCCGTTTACTAATTTATCTGAATTAATAACATAATCTGAATATAATCTTTTATTCATTAATGTAATATCTTGGAATAATGGTTTACTTTAGCAGCTATTTAAGTGAAAACACTTAATTAATCATGCTTGCAACCTTGGTTTCTTGAAAGGCAGGTCTACTTAATAATCATTTAACTGAAAAAAGTGATTTTGGAGAGTGGTAAATATAATCTGTGGAAACCATATAAAATGTACATGATTATTGCAGCCAGCCAACGAATTCTAAAGTAATGGGTAAATTCTACATATGCTACCCATTCGGCAACAGTAAGAACCATCACATAGAAAAATGCAGTAAAATATACCCCCAAACCCTGAGTTTTTTTGCTTTAAATTGCGCATGCGTCAGCCCGCGTTTTTGAGTGAGTGTGGGCGACGCTGGATCCTCTCTCTGGCTGCCATCGAACAGCAGAAGTGAAGGTAAGCTATTTACATAGGAGTGCTGTATATATATATTTTTAACTATGAGATATTACACTTCACTTGTATTCGGCTTTCGTTTGTTTAAGATGCCATTACTTGAAATTAAAGTTTGAATCTGTCGCTGGCGTCACCATGGCCCGGGACACATCAAGCCACGTCGGACAACATCGGACCGTCGGTCAGGCAACTTGGTTTATTGTGTTCCACGCGTCGGTTTGATGTGTTCAAATAAACAAATTGACCCCGACGAAAGCAGACGTGCCGTTGCTAGGATGAGAATGCGTTGACACGCAACGGCACGTCTGCTTTCGTCGCTGCTAGTTCTTTGCCATCGGTTTGTTGTGTCCCGGGCTTTCACCGTCTGCACAACTGCCGTTAAGTTGAAATGCCGTCGTGGTGTGCTTTTTACAAGATTAGTCAGCATGCATGACTGTGTCTGACCGCTGGTTTTAAGGTTAGAAACTAGTCAAAGCCAGTTTTTTTCTAATATATTGAATGGGCGCAGGATTAAAAATAAAAACATAGTAACGTTACCACTGTATCCCACGAGTGTGTGTGAAAACACCAACTGTTGCTGCACCTAAGTTTTTTAAGGAATTGTGGGATCACGTACAACATTTTAGAATTGATTTTATATTATATTTGTTATTTTTAGAACATCAGTGCTTAATAAATGTTTTCATAATTTTGTAATATGTTCTATCAAACACATTACATCTATGAAGCTAATTATATGAAGCATGAATATTAATAAATGCCATTGCAATGCCTTTATTTAAGTCAGTACACAGTCTGTTATTTCTGCATGACCGGCCCTTGTCAGACAGACAGACTGCCCAGATCAGAGGAGCACTGATAAACTACCATATTTCCCCAATTAATCACCGGTCTGCAAATAGCCGCCTGGTTCTTTTAAACGTCTGGGGTTATAATCCATTTTGCGTATTAAACACCCACCCGAATAACCAAAGGGGGTGATTATTTGCATTATATTGAGGTAAACCCAAAATCATCTGTACAAAATCTAACCCAGGTACATGTCTGATAATTTGTTTTGTGTAATTTTTGTTTTTATTTCTGTTGCAGGCAGAGTCTGTGTATGTGGACACTCACTATTTGCCCTCTCTTCAGTTCCTCTTGTCTGTCCTCCACAAGCAAAGACTCACTGATAGACCACTGTTACCAGTTCTAGTGTTGACACATCCACCCACGTCCCCACCACAAGTGTATCCTGTACAGGTATGCAAGTTTTCCAAATAAAATAAATCACATTGTCCTTAAAGGTATAGTTACCTTAACTAAAGTCCTCAGTTATGGGAAAATGAACTGGAAATGTAAGTTGTGCAAATTCACAACATCAAAAAGATTGGACCTGCTGAAACACAGCAGACTAATACATGAGCATTTAGGTCGAGTCCACTCCATACCCTGCCTCTATGCAGATTGTCCTTGCACAGTCAAGTCATGGGGGTGCATTAAGGACACAATTTGTCAAGGCATCATTCTCAGTCAACCCAGCCAGGAAACATCATTTCGTTTACATGCATTGTCTGTAATTCATGCTCTTTTGACAATGAGAGGCATTTTTTTCTTGGTGGCCATCTAAAAAAGTTTGAAACTGTGACATGTGTTTTTGAGGGTTGTGATTACAAGACCAACAAATAGATTTTTGAGCCAACCCAGCATTTATCAGGCGAAGGGGCAGGGTTCACTCTGGACAGGTCGCCAGTCTGTTGCAGGGCCAGAATTCGTCTTAGTATATGTAAATCACTCCCCACACCACTAACAGTCTTATCACTAAATTGTATCTCCCTACAGACACAGAACATTGAGAAAAAAAGAGATGCTGTTGTCTGCTGCCTCATTAACTACCTCGGTGAAAGACAAGAAGATCTTTTCCATGACTGCCAGGTATGTCATATTGATAACAGATTTTTGATTAACTCAAGGGATCCTCCTCTCCTCTCCTCTCCTCTCGTATCCACCTTCTCCTTTTGCCTTCCACTCCCCCTCTGCTCTCCTTTTAGATAAACTGAAATATATTGAAACAGCATCTTAAATAAAATAAAAATGTGTATGCTTTTTGTTTGTTTCTTTTTAACATGTAGGAATGTGAGGACTACACAGACAAAACGATGAAGGTGATTGTGAAGCACAATGTCATGGCTGAGGAGGATCCATCAGATTTGTCTATTGTGATCAAGGGAAACCAAGTGATGGAAGGATGTGGAAGCCAAACAAAGGCATGCATACTGCTGATGGGACTCATTTATGCAATCAACATCAAATATCCAAAGGAGCTGAAGAACATGTTTGAAGCTTTTCAAAAACTTTTTTTGGAAATTGATGGGGCAAAACTACTGAAAAAGGTCCACAGCCTCAAAAATAAGCTCATGCAGTAAACACACATTTCCCCTGTTGTTCGAAGAGGATCTTTTGTCTGGACATACTTTTAATGGAGTTGTAATGTAGTGTAGTTTTATATTTTTCTTCTTTTCCCTTATTTGCTCCAGACACAGATCCATCCACTCTCTCTCAGCCCACTCCATTGCTCTGTGATTTCCCCTAGATTGACAGAAAAGGAATACCAATAGAAAGTTGCCGGAAGAATTTTGATCTCTCCTTCTACCCTCCCCCCATTTGAGAGTGAGAGCAAGCTCAAAAACTAAAGAATGTTGGTGTTCTGTTTTATCTTTATCCAGATACTTGATACTGTACATGCACAGAACCAACCATGTGGAGTTTGTGTGTGTGCTTTTGATTTTTAAAATAGAATAAGTGGCATGTGTTGTTTGCAGTAGCCAATTATCCAGAAACAACATTTGAAACTGTTATCTTAGTAAGTTTTGATTTGTGACCAGATTTGGTCAGTCACTGTTGTGTAAATCTGAAGAGACACAAAGAGTTTAGTCTAAGAGTTTAGATACAAGAAAATCTTAATGTGATTGGACATCCAGCACTGCTCTGATCTCATCACTTCTCCTTTAATTTTCTCTTCTTCCTTCTCTGCTCACTTCTCTTTTCCGCTCTGATCTGGATGTCCTAAAACAGGGATATGTTTTATTATCCAACATTATTGAAACAAAATTTGATAGATCAGTGAGTTATAAAACAGGTTCATTACTTGACATGTTGTGTAAAGCTGTTGTGCTGCACTATATTTTGTGTGTTTCATAGGATTTTTTGGATTAAAAACATTGATCTGATGAACCATCTGAATGTCTTTATTGTGGGGGGTAAATTTTACCTTCTCTGAATAAGTAATTGTTATTAACTGATATTAATTAACTTTGATTTGAAGAGATAATTTTTACCTAATTTTAATGAGTAAGTAGCTGTTGAATATATACATAAATGTGAGGTATTGTTACCCAATTTATGCAAGCATTTAATAGCTTTTTACTTCAGATAGTTTATACTCAATATATGGGATTAAATCTACCCCACCAAAGTCGATGCAAATTGTTACCTCACATTTATTGGGTAAATTCTATAGATTAGTTTTTACAGTGATCATCATTATTTTATATTTATTTTACACTATATATTTAATTATGCATTATATTTTTATTTATTTAAATGTATTTTACATGTCATACCCTTACATTTAAACATTCTCATACAGTGATTGTTATGGATTATGTTCTTAATATGACTAGGCTACTTTATCATAGGCAGATTTCAGGAAGCCTGGACCTGCTCCAGCCAGCTAAAGTGTTCCTTTTAAAGCCAAACATACATCAGCGGCCAACCATCATTGTTTAAAGGGCTCTTCCCATTTTCCTTTCCTGGAATACTCAATTATCTGGCCCTTATTTAATAAAATACAGCCTTAAAATGATCGATCTTAACATGAAGCTGCCCATATTGCTCCCCAGCACTCCAATCCCTGTTACACTGACATTTACGCACCATTTACTCACAGCACATGCTGCTCCTCGGCCACATTTAGGGCTTCATTTAAGGCCATTTCCTCTTTAAAGGCTTAGAAAACCTTCTTTCAGAAGCAAATTTTGTGGAAAAGAAACATTGTCCGTTATGTTCATTGTGATGGCAGGATGAATCAAACACGATGAGGGAATCAGGATGGTGGAGTCAGTGAAGAAACCATAATTAGTCTGGTCTTACTGTCTCCATCCTTTCATGGATCATCTCAGGGATCAAGACAAACTTCATTCTCATTCCATTCTGAGGTTTCTGAGACCCTTCACTGAAATCCAAGGTGCTTCCATACTGGATAAGATGACAAGGTGACAAGCAGAAACATACACACAGTTACATAAAAGATTTATTTGCAAAAGAGCAGTTTTAGTGAAGGAGCTTCATTTGGAGGAAAGAAACGCTCCAGTAATCACATCACAGTTCACCTGTGTGCTCTGACAGCTACACACACACATTTTATTAAGGATGACTTTGTTCTCGTCAAGCAAGAAAAAAAGAAATATGGACAGAACAAACCTCTAGTTTAACAGAAACCTTTTCATTTTCTTCAGCACTTACTACTTAAACTGCTCTTAAATGTATAAATGGGAAACTTTCATCCTACATATCTCAGAATGAGTCATGATGTGGATGAAGTTTTTAATATCCATGTGACAACAGCAGTCGATATTTCATTAAGATTAACGTAAGCAACAGTCCAGAAATGTCCCATGACACACAGGCGTATGTGAAATAAAACAAGATGTGCAGATGGACACTGAATGACCTGCTCTGCCTCACAGCACTGATGAGAGAAATATGATCCAGATCAGTCAAGATTATATCAGTGCTGGCACTCGCTTAGATGTCCTCACACACAGGACACAAATGATGACTTCGGTGACTTTGAGGCTCTTTTCAAACAGCTTTTCTCTGTCTGTGTGTGTGTGGCGAGTGACCTGAAGTCACTGAGAAGAGAAGGTGCAGCGGTGTGGAGCTTCTGCTGCTGTCAGAAATGAGAAATGGTCTGTCTGTCCTTCTCAATCCATTATGTCATGTCCATTCTCCATATGTGTCTTACCTTCCAGTAGAGACACGGCACAATAACATTTTAGAAGACATCACTGTCAGTGCAAACTGAGGGGAGATGAACAGTTTTATTGCATTGATCTTCAGTTAAAAGAGAAACAGTATTATGATTTGTGTTTCTAAATCTCTGAAGAATTAGTCTTATTTTTATTTTTTTCATGACTCATCAGTTTGATATGAAGAGCAAAAAATGAAATATGCATTGCATGATTTCTGAGACTCTAAAGCCATCAACATGATGTCTAAAATGGGTAATTAATACCACAACAAACATAATAAGTGCATTAGTGGTCCTGAGTGGTGTCTTTAGATGGAATTTGATTTGCATAATAAATGAAGTCAATCAAGTCAGATCAGACTGGTCTAATCAGTCTTGAATTAAACACTACTGAAAATCTCATCCCATAAACTCAAAAGGGAAAATCTTGCACAATGTATTGGAGTAGTACTGTGCACTCTCTTGTCGCATATTATTCAAAAACACAACTGATTATTATAGAAATAATCAAGGTTCACATACAGAAAACACCTTAGGTTTGTCTTCAGGAATATCTGAACATTTTTGTAACTCTCAGTGTTTCCTCAGTAATTGAGCATTTGCAGTCTTTGATGTACTGTTGAAGTTACCGAGGCAAGGCTGACATAACAAGCTTTTTCATTCTCAAAGATACACTCCAGAACGCTCTGCCTCATGAATGTGTGCCTGGGCTCAGTGAAAAGGTTTCTCTTTGAAGAATTCCCTCAGGAAAGGAAACGCCAATGTGTTTTTCACTGATAATGATTTATAGGGATTCATTCTCAACCTTCTGGCAGCTCACCTTGTGTGCTGTGGCCTAAATCTTCTAAAACTCCTGTAAACTTAACCCTGTTTAGAGTTTTTGGAGCTTGTTGAGGACAGAGTGTTATCATTTTTTCAGGTGATCAAACTTGTCGATTTTGTGTGGTGCATGATAACATTTAAGCTATCAGTCTTATCTATCTATCTATCTATCTATCTATCTATCTATCTATCTATCTATCTATCTATCTATCTATCTATCTATCTATCTATCTATCTATCTATCTATCTGTTTTTTTTTTTTTTTACTTTATAGTTTTAAACCCATATAATTACTTTTTGTGTAACACAGGTCTGTTGTTTTGAGCTGTCCACGGTGCTGAAATGCTGCCAGGTTGACAGCTAGAAATGTACAAATTGTAAACTTAAGTTTATATTGTCAGTATTTTTTGAAAAAGATAACTATCATAGATTAATGGATGATTGCATATGTATGCAATTCAAGACTGAAATTAAACAACAGTGTTGCTGCACTGTGGTAAACTGCCACCTTGAGCATGTGTCTGAAAAAAACTTGTTTGTTTTTTAATTCCACAGAAGGTGGAAAGTCACAAGAGATTTGCAAAAAAAGAAAAAAATAAATTTGTACATATATTTGCATATTCTGAGAATTGTGTATGTATATATATATATATATATATATATATATATCTATATATATATATATGTGTGTGTGTGTGTGTGTGTGTGTGTGTGTGTGTGTGTATTAAATATACAATTTACAGAATAAGAATAAGTAGTTGTTTTTCCTGTCATTTAATTTTTCATTTGTATCTCCCCAGACCTTTGTATGTTTTTCATTCTTCTATTGTATTAGATGTTTACTCCATTAATTTTTTTTTATTCTATTATAAATATAATGCCATAACACTTTCTAGCCGGTTTCTTAGTAAGCAGTCCCGTCCAGTGGTATTTTTTTCTGGTTCCAATTTAAAGATGAACATTTCCAGCTCTTCATTTGATTCTCAGATTTATTAAATTTCTTATTTTAATGATTTTCCCTTATTCTTTTTATCATGATTATATATATATATATATATATATATATATTGAAGTAAACATTTTAAACATATAGGCTTACATTTTTCATTGGTATTCCCAGTTTCTGAATAAGCAAGTTCCAACTTCGAACATTAAATTTGTAATGTTTTTTTTTTTAATCACTTGAAAGAATTATCTTTTTTTTTTTTTTTTTTTTTTTTTTTTTAAATCCTGTTCAGTTCACCATGTATGTTACTTGCAAAAAGCTGTGTTTAATTTACATGTTTATTTCTGATGGGATTACTCTGTTATGTCATTACACTCAGCTGTTGTTGGAGAAAATTAGTGTAATTGGCTGAATTCTCTCTTCTCAGTTCCCTCACTTATTCCATGTAGGTTTAACTGATTCTCATGTGGTCCTGCCAAGTAGAGCAAGTTGTAAAGTCGACATGTACATGAAAACAGAACTGATACTTACATTCTTAATCATGGCATTATTGTGCAAGATATATGTCAGTGCAAATTATTATCAAGATTAAAATAGTTTTCATTAAAAATATGAATTAAATTTGCTTTGCTTTTGAAATGACTTTTCAGTTGTTGTCAGATATTCTGTTTTATCCAACTGCGAGACTGGCAGGTATTGGTTACAGTCATTTTGAGGTAGTGAGGCAGGCACGCTGATGAATTGAGATTTTAATGCGGACAGACAGGCCAGTGCAGTCAGTGTGAATAGCCCCAGGCAGACAGAAGGTGGCGCCACTGTCGCGCTGTTCCTGGATCAGCAGAGCCGGTCAGATGAGCGACACTGCAGCCCTGCGGGAGTCATTAGATGTCGCAAAAGAGGAGAGCACGAGTTATTTAAACACCACCGAGCCACGAGCATTGTGCAAGTCAATATTTAGAAGGCCTAGCTCATTAGATTTGTCTTCATGGCTTTCTAATGAACTCAGCAGGGATGTAATATAAGGAACTTGCCTTGGCCTATTTAGGAAATGATTGATTAGCCTAATTCATTTCCCAAATACGCCACTGCAAGGTCCTCACACCACTCGCGTATTTTTGGTATAATATAAATGCAAAACTGCTCTATGCCTTGTCTATCAATGTTAGGAAAAGTTTCCCACTTTTTTTATTTTTGTTTTGCTGTTCATCCAACTTTCCTGACGTTTCACCATCTTCTGACTCACAGAAAATCGTCCGAGCTTCCCACATGGTGCCGGGGAAAGCAGAGAGGGAGCAAATTAGGTGGCTATTTCAGTCCTCTGTAGCTGGAAAGGCGATATCTTCTGCATCCATCTTTCTGAGCAGGTGAAAAATTAATTAGGGATACGTGTCTGGTGTTGCTGGAAGCAAACGGAACAATGCATAAGTCATCAGGAGGATAGATTGCTGCCTGTCACCTGCACAAAAAGTCACAGTGCGAGGCTCATTAATGACATTTATAGATTTGCCAGGGGAAGTGTGTGAGGAAGACAGTCTTGGACATGCTGTTCCCACACACTGTCTGAAACTGACTGTTGTTTTTCTCTTCCACACACACTCGCAGCGGTGGACTGTATTTATCGCTGCCCCTCATCCACCTCCTCTGCCACGATACCAAGGTTGTTATCGCATCTAAACATTTTCAGCAGAAGTAAATATGCTACATTATGGTGTAGGCTATTACATCAAATTACTCTGTATCATATATTAAGTAGTATTTAGATATAAATATTTTAATTTTATAACAAACATAAATATCCTTCAATCAGTTGTGCAAACTGATTGTCCTAAAACAAATATATTCTTATATATTATATATTTCTATATAAGTATATATTTATAGTATAATAAATATAAAAGAATAGTATGTAATATATATTTATGGTGTTTATATATTTATATTACCTGTATTTATTTAATTTTTAGCTATCTTATTTTATATAGGAAATAAATTGGGGAAGAATTTGGTGTAGAAACAATTTTCACTCAGAACTTGCTTGAGAATTTCACAATTAACTACAAAGAAATGGCAAGTAACCAGTGTTATTTTAGTGTCACTGGGATACTATTATAATTTTTATTAATATTTTGAAGCTGTTCTTATTTTTATATTTTCCATATTCATTTTCATTAATTTTTTAGTAATTTTATTTTGGTTTTGTCGTTTTTAGTATGTTTATATGTGTCTGTATAGTTTTTATTCATTTTTTTATCTCAGTTTTAATTATTTTAGTACACCACCAAATTAAAATGAGGAAATAATTCTTTTTTTTTATGATTTTAGTTTTAGTTAGCCTAACTGTATAACATATTGAATTAAAAACGAAAAGCAGAAAATGCTGAAAATAGACTAAATTCCATTAATCGATGGCAATCATTTTATTTACATGTTTAATTTAACAAAACCACTCAAAACTTTTAAAATGAGGGAAATAATTTTTTTTTTTTATGATTTTAGTTTTAGTTAGCCTAACTGTATAACATATTGAATTAAAAACGAAAAGCAGAAAATGCTGAAAATAGACTAAATTCCATTAATCGATGGCAATCATTTTATTTACAGTGTTTTTCTTATTTTTTTTTAACATTATAAATAGTCACTAATCATGTTTGTAATTGCTAAGTTGTGCTAAGGTTTTTTTTTTTTTTTTTTTTTTTTTTGAGTCTTATATATCTTATATAAATCTCCTAACACAAAACAAATGTTTCTGTGTAGGAAAGGGTCACTGTAGCATTACTGAAAATTCCCAGGGCGCCTGGACCTATTGCTCTCTCCACAAAGAACAGGGCTGTGAGTAATGGCTGTAGTGGGCTGCTGTCGCCACAGGAGAGGAGCCACAGCCTGTTGTCCATATTCATGAGCAGATCCTCTTCTTTACTGCACTTCTGTTGAAGTTTCCTCTGGAATGACATTTTAACCTATTTAATGTCCAATTCTAACTTTCTAACAAGTCTTTAAAGTGGTTGAAGTGGTGCCTGATTCTCCATTGTCCTTAAAATATAGCACAAGTCATATGGACTATTTTTATGATACTGTTACAGTGATGTTTTGGTGTGTGTGTGTGGTTTTTTTTTTTGGACTTTAACAGTCTCTTGTAACTTTGTTTTCATTGCCTTATGAAGAGCAACATGAACATTCTTAAAAATATCTCCTTTAGGGTTTCACAAAAATAAGTTTGAGAGTAAATGTCAAAATTTTCAGGTCCTGTTTCTTTAAGTGTGCAGGCAACCTTTTTTTTTAAAGAAATTAATACTTTTACTTATCCATTATGCACTAATTTGATAAAAAAGCGACAGTAAAGACATTAATTATGTTACAAAATATTTATATTTCAAATAAATGCTGTTCTTTTGAATGTTCTAATTATCAATTATTTTATTATCCTGAAAAAGTTTTGCAGAGCACAACTGATAATATTTAGCAGCAAATCAGCATATTAGAATGATTTCTGAAGGATCATGTGATACTGAAGACTGGAGTAATGATGCTGAAAATTCAACTTTGCATCACAAGAATAAATTACATTTTAAAATATATTTAAATAGAAAACAGTATTTTAAATTGTAATAATATTTCACAATATTATTTTTTGCTGTATTTTTAATCAAATAAATGCAGCCTTGGTGAGCACAAGAGACTCTTTTTAAAAACATAAAACATCTTGCCGACCCCAAACTTTTGTACGGTATATGTGGATTATTATTGCCAAAAGTATGTGGAGACTCTTGAACGTACAGTTTTGCCTGTTGAAGTAATTCCAGTGAAAATAAATCTTAAAGCTACACCATGCGTATATTAACACACAGTAAAGATATCACACACTGCTGTTGAATTGACAAGAGCTGGATTTCCTCATTCAGAATTTCATTTTCCTTTCATCAGCCTTAATTTTGTTTCAGAGCTCGCTTCTGTGGTCTATTTTGGGAGCCTCATCTCTCAAGGTTTCAGGAGATTAAAGCTGTGAGGACTGAAGCTCACAACAGCTCGTCTGTGCATGACCACATACAGCTCACCAGAGACCACACATTTCTGCATGCCCAGACCCCCTGCCTGTTCTCACACACACACACACACACACACACACACACACACACACACACACACGCACACACACACACACACACAGTTTCTGTCATCTGGAATGTTTAGAGTATAATTACCAAAAAGCTGTTTAAATAGTTTAGTTTGACGCAGCACTGCAAGACATTGTCATCTATCTATTTATCTATATAGATCACTGGCTGTCAAGTACAGATAATTATATATAATTTTATATAATGTAATAGCCTAATAATTATGTACACACACACATATTTGAACTGTATGGAAAAGAGCCGCTTTGACATTCTGATAAAACGTCATGCTTGGAGCTAAATGAACAGGTGCTAATTATTTTCAGATATATAATACTTCTTTATTTGACTCAATAAGTACACTTGGAAAACAAATCAATTTACACCTGTAGTTGTGACCATGCAAACATCATTCTCATTCTGTTCATTTTATTTTTAATATCTCGCAATTTCACATACTTTACAAACTGAAAAAATCAAGCAAACATAAAAAGATTCAAGTAGACAAACTGGTCCAGTCAGACCTTTTGGACGTGTGTATGTACACATGTCCCTTGTTTTAACATTTTCCAAAACAGAAGAACAAACAGAGTACTGTTTGGTATTGCAAAAATGAGATCAACCATAGTTTTCAGTCAAATAACATTCAGCTGTTGCTCCTCTTAGATCACATTGATTATTATAGTGGTGGTATTTAGTCCAATCAGTAATCATTAATAATATTTGGTCTTCAGTGAGGAACGATATGGTCCACATGAAGACTTTCAACTGCTTTAGACAGCCATATTGTGATGTGCACAATAGACAATAAAGCTGCAGGGGGAAACAAGTTTTCAATTTCATCAGAATGGATTAAAACATTACAACATTACAGAGTTTTGTTATGATGGTCTTAAATGAGCCTGGGTTCACTGACCATCAGACACAAGAGGAGAGGAGGAGACCTGTTAACGAGGATGAAGATGAATGAAAATAGACTGAGGCTATGTTCAGAAGAGAATATAGCTTACTACCTAAATTCTGCAAAGTACAATATTAAGTGATACAGTACGCATTGTGCACAATAAAAGTTTCAGTAGTATGCTACATTGCTGTCACATGACAGTTATTAACTTAGAAACCAAAAAGATTATTTTGCAGTTTATGTTTTAACTGTGTGCAAAAATGTTGAAACGTTTGGCAAGCTACAACACAATGAGTCAAGATGTTAAAATTTAAGATTGCACTGATGTTGAAATTCTGTTAGATACTGATAAGGCAATAATTATAATCATGTGGATGATAATAAAGTGCTATACAATTTTACCTAAATTATATAAAAATAATGCAACAAGTGAATTTGAAGGCGCAGGATGTAATATTGACACCTCATTCAAAGTACTGGAGAGCATTGACTCTCCTCAGACTTGATGCTCACGCGGGTTGCCAGATTGAAGACATGCAACAGGAATGAGCACAATTGACAATTTATCTGTGTTAATTTATCGGCGTTTTAATATGCCCCTGGTCATAGAGCTCTTTAGATGGATACCGAGGCTTTTTAGGTCAGGTAGAATCTGTGATCTCTCTCCCAGTTTGTTTGCTGGCTTCCATGGTTGTAGAAGATTGTTTTTTTCCCACCAACTGGCAACCCACGTCGTCAAAATACTATTACAACAAATGTATTTTTTTGAGCTCCCAAAAAATGTACAATAATGTTTCTATAACTTTCTAAAAAAAAAAAAATGTAAAAAAAAATGACAGATTGAGTATGTTGGCCAGAAGAAAGAAAAATGTCAAATTTGATGTCACTCCCTTAACACTTACACAGCAGTGTTAAGATTTCAAAAGTGTATTGGTAATCTAAATATAAAAATCTAGGAAATGAATTGTTAAAAAGCCTAAACATTAGCTAACCGTTATCAGCAGTGGGCAGAATCACACAGACCAAAACAAAAACAGACATTCTGACACAGAATGCACATTTTAAAAGAAGAATAACTGGCTGTAGCATTGTTTTTCAGAGAAACAATTATATGAACTTAGCATGTTTCTTATACATCTGTAAACATATTATGGTATTTTTTTGGCTTTAGTATAGTCAAAAATTACATACAGCACCTTTAAGCATCACAACATTATAGCACACAATAGGAAAATGGATATTAATTTTGAGATTTACAAATTACTACATTTAACAGTGCTAAGGAGCCTTTTTACATTGCTGTGGTTCTGGTCATCATAGTTGGATAAACTTATGTAGCAGTGAATGGAAACTACAAAAAAAAGTGTTTTTTGTACTCCCAAAAAAGTCCACAATAATGACTTTCCAAAAAAAGAAAAAATATCGATTGATTATGTTGGTCAGATAAGATTAAAATGCCAAATTTGATGTCACTCCCTCAACATTTCACCAGTTTTCTAAAATGTTATGGTAATTTAAATTTAGTTTAGGAAATTAAATGTTAAAAATCCTAAAACGTGCCATAGAATGCATTAATACAATATTTTAAATTATTCTCTGATGTCCCCAGTGTGTGTATGTGAAGTTTTATCTCAAAATACCCCGCAGATAATTTTTATAGCTTGTTGAAATTACCATTTTTAGGGTATGATCCAAAACGTGTTGTTTTTTTGTGTTTGTCCCCTTTGAATGAAAATGAGCTGGTGTTCCCGTCTCCCTTCTCAGAAGAGTGCAGAGCTTCAAGAGCTCATGCTCACGGGCATACCACCGGTGTTACGGTTTAACTGGTGGTGACCGTGTTACTGACCTCACATCACTTACAAATGCAATTTTTAACTACCACATTCCTTTTTATGATCATTCTGGTAGCACGTGAAGGCAGCATCAGTGAAAACAGACAGAGACAATGGTAGCTTTAGCAACATTTGCCTTACAGAGAGCCAAGAAGCTCTTCTGGAAAACAAAATATGACGCGTGATGCTTACTTTGTCTGGAGTCTGGAAGTTTGCGCACAAAGCGTTGGCATCGATTCCTCTTTCAGAAGCAATCTTTGCACAACTCCAGTGCTGAACTGACCCTCATTTGTGAGGCAGTCCAGCTTAAAATGATAGCACAAACATATAAGACTTTTCCGTTTTTATTTCTGGGACATTTCCTTCGAAAATTTAATTTAACCACCGTGTCCTCAGTGGTCTATATAGACTCCTATGTTTGTTGATGCATCCCAACACACAACACTTTTAATGGCATTTTGGCGCTGACATTGTACTTCCAGCAGCTACAGCAAGAAAACAGTAATGGCGGACTGCTGCTTCTCACTAAGGGCTGTGTATATGCTAATAGGTCAGAAAGCGTCACAAATGGGCGGGGCTTTTCCCCGACTATGATGTCATAGTAGTGAGAGATCTGGAACTGCTCGTATAGAGAGACTGATTATGATTTATTAGGATTATAAAACAATGAGTGGATGGATTTTTACCATTATAGGCTGGTTGTTTTCACACACTGCAGCCACACAACTGTGTTCAAAAACCTTATAAAAGTGATTTTTGCATTCTATGGCACCTTTAACATGGCTTACCATTATGGTATCGACATATTGTGCATACCAGCTTAAAGTCATAGCTAATCTTCTGTTTCATTGATCACTCTGGGAAAGGAAGGTCAGGTTGAGCACATTGCACTGTATAAAGGTTCTCAACTGGTGGGTTGTGATCCAAGGGTGTTCTTGAAGAGTTGTGGACACAACACTAAATACAAATACTAACCTTATAAAGCCTACGGTATCATATTTGATATGCAAAAAGGCATTACTTGAAATACTTGATTATCCATACATAATTCTTTTTTTTTTAGAAAAATCATATTAAACCTGTTCCATAAATAAACTCTTTCATTTCAAAAATTAATTTTTTTTCTGACTATTTAATCTTTACATGGTTAAATTGCAATTATTTAGTGATGCATGATTAGGACAGCAAAATAAATAGTCTAATAAAGTTTTCATTCAGAGTGACAAACAAGCACACATCATTGCCAACTTGCCAAGTGAATGCCAAGTGGAAAGTATATGCAGGTGAGGCATATACTGCTTTGAGCCATTCACACAACATGTTGTTGTGCTCCATCTGTGCTATTTTTAAATGACTGAGCTATGTAAACAATATTAACCCTCATCGTCCACATTTGTTTACCACAATCTAAAAGTAAAAAACCCCTCACCTTCTGCATTTTTTTTCTTTACCAAACTGTTCCCAATTACCATCTGTCCCCAAAAGGTGTAAACTCTCCACGTCTAGGCCTTGATCAATGCAAATTCCAATTGTTAGGACCTGTCTTTATTTGGAGGATGTTTGTCTTGGTCTGAGTACTTAAGGAAATGTTGCAAGAAAAATCATTTTGATAAACAAAAAAAATACTTCTACAAACTAAGAAAAAAATGGTTCTTTTAAGAACTGATCACTGAAAAGTTATTTGGGGAAAAAAAAACTCCTCTACTATTACTCCTTTACAAAAACCTCCTTTTGGAAAACCTATTTTAAGTGTGTAGTAGGCGCAGTGCAAAATATGCTACCGCGATAGTAAGGGTAGTATGTTATTCTGAACACAGGCAGAGAGCACAGCATCACCACCTCACCACCTGACTGCTGTAGTCCTCCGTCACCCCAGTTAACTCCATATTTTCCTGCTCCAAGTCTTTTCGTTTGTCATCCATCTGCGATGCTTTCTGTTCCTTCATTCTCCTGCGTTGCTGTCGTTTCCTCTCTCTCTCCTTCTGCCGCTCCTGATGGTGGCAGTACTGCACGCGCCGTGAGAAAAGCTCCCGCGCATATTCATACAACTGCATGTCTAGTGCGTTCAACTCCTCTATGCGCCTCCGGGTAGCCGTCCCAACCGTGACCCCGGCCGCCCGCGTCCCGTTAATCTGAGTGAATGCGGTGATAAAGTGCAAGCCGAACGTCCTCTCAAAAAGGAATTGTGTTTTGCGCTGGAACTCAGTTAGGCCGAAAAAAGCCATGCGAAGCAGGTTGAGCTTGGCGCTGCTGAGGAGCAACTCGGCGCGCCGTTCTTCGCTCATCGAGGACAGGTTGTAGCAGCCCACCAGGCTGAGATCAGCCAGCATGCGAGTCTGGCGGTTGTTGGCCAGGTTTGAGGGGCAGGCCATGAACTCCTCCAGAGACACGCCGGTCCAGTCTTCACTGCTGTAGCAGGCTGGCAGCTCGTCTGGAGTGGGAGGACGCCCGTCACACATGTGTAGCGCTGTCTTCCACGTGGCGCCGCGCTGCACATGCTTCCATTCACTCAGGTAACGTGACACGGGGTCCCGCAACAGCGAGATGTAGTAGAAGTTCCTATGAAGAGAACACAGAAGGTGAGAAATCTAGAATAAAAAAACTGCCCAAACAACAACAAAATTGTATCAGTCACGTTTCTGTCATTATATGGAAAAGAGTGGCCAAGAAATTCTTTAGAATTACAATTCTGCAAGCCTGTTACATATTTTCATACACTACTGTTCAAAGGTTTGAGGTCAGCATGATTATTTTTGAAATACTTTTATTCAGGAAGTATGCATTAAATTGATCAAATGAAGATGCTCATAAAAAAATATTTAAAAAGTATCACAGTTTCCACAAAAATATTAAGCAGCACAACTGTTTTCAGCATTAATATTTCTGATTTCTGAAGGATCATGTGAGACTGAAGACTGGAGTATTGATGATGAAAATTCATTTTTGTCACCACAGGAATAAATTGCATTTTATAATACATTAAAAAAGAAAGTTATTTTATATTGTAATACTATTTCACAATATTATTCAGTATTTCACAATATAACAGTATTTTCTTCATGGAACTCATACTCACCAAAACATAAATAAAAATAAATTGAAAAAAAAAAGAATAAATTATAATAATTGTTAAATGTGTGTAAAATATTATCTGGAAAATATTTAGTTTCTATTCATTTGACCCTGTATCTTTTTCTTTTGTACTGTTAGGTGTAAAATAAACCTGAAGAGAAATATAAAATTATGACTGTAAATAAAAAAAGAAAAAAATGTAATTAATCTCATGATTTTCCAGTGTACAGAAAACAATGATTGACAAATTCTGTACATTTTAACATTCATTTTATCACTTAACATTTCCATAGACCCCAAGCACTCAATTTTAAAAACCCTTGTTTTAGGATGCTTAAACATTATCTATATATTATTCGCAGTGACACTTTATTTTGATGGTCCACTTTAGACATTCAGCTACCTATAAATAACTTTGCAACTACATGTCAACTAGCAGTCATTAGAGACTGTCTGCTTAATATCTACTAACACTTTATTTCTATGGTTGCTCAACAGACATTCTGCTGATTAAAAGTAACTTTGCAAGTACGGCAACTTATTCTACTAACCCTAACCTAACAGTCTACAAATGCTCTAATGAGAGTTAGTTTATATGCAGTTGCAAAGTTACTTAAAGTTAGTAGAATGTTTAAAGTGGACTATCGAAATAAAGTGTAACCTTATTGGCTGGCTTTTTTGATAAAACAACAGGGAGAAAGACAGAGGACCAAGACATGACCCAAAGGTCCCCATGAGCACAACAGTGCAGCAGATCAGCACACTACCCTCTGTGCCAGAGCTCCGACAATGTGCATTTTACTGAAAAACAAGACAAAAAACACTGATTATAAAAAGTATTTTTGGCAGTGTTCCTCATTAAAATGACCATGCAGATTTCCTGAGCATTTCTTGTTAATTACACCAGTATAATTTAGTGATAGACGACAGCTAATGATTCAGACAGAGACAGAGGACAGATATGGGTGAGGACAGAGTTCATGACGACAGCCTGCTTCAACCACATTATTCACACAGTCTGAATGTAGCAGAGAGACGATACAGGTGATAGAAACTTCTGCCATTAATACTTCACAGCCTCAAAGAGAAAACAAGCTTCCAAATGATATTTATCAGAAAATGAGAAAAACAACCCCAATAAAACAACCAATTTTCTTGCTCGGCAATGAAATCGCTCAGCGCTCAGAATAGCGTGCTCATGCTGGAGATGTGGTCTGTGTATTGTCACCGAGTTCCTCATCATTTATCTCATTTCCTCTTGCTGGGATTGTTACCTCCTGCATGAGGACCGCATTATTTCCAATCAGTTCAATAAGAGCTGAGTGTATCTCTACTGAAACATGGACACGAGTCATCCACGAGATTACGGAACTCAGAAAAACAACATTAATTTACATAATATAATCAAATATTTTCTTATGTGCACAAGAGATGCAACGTGCAAAAACATGCTGAAAATACAGTGTCTTGGGCATGAATTTCATATTTTAGCTTGTAGGAAGCTGTTAAAATTTCTGGGTAAAAGGATACAGAAACTTGTCTAAGATCTATTGAGTTTTCTGCCACATCACGGTCAAATTACGGCCCAGAATGTCATACTGGCTTTGGCATTATAATGCAGTGAAATCAATAACGCTCCACTACGGTAATCCATCTGCTCTTCAGCACTGACCTATTGGAGAAGCACTGTCAAATGCTAACCCGCTCAATACAGTCAAGCCGGGCAAGATATGATATGATAATGAAGGTCAGATCGCTGATCAAAGGCTGTACAGAGGTCAGTCTGTAACTGCATAACACATCCATGAAGCATTCAAAGTGTTTTATAAGTACTCAAAAAAGAACTTAAATAAACTGAAGAAAGGTTTTTGTTGCAATTAAGCCTTTTCAACCAAAATAACCTTTTTAAATGAATTTGGGTTAGTTTTCCAAAACTGTGAATTCATTTTGTTATTCCTAAATGCAATAAAAAATCTGAAGGACTGAGTGAGATTCAAACTCGGGTCAATGGCACGCATGAACAATTCATTACCACGATCATTACCTGTGATGGTCCTCTGAAAAAGTCACTGGATTAATACTGTATTAATAATATGTTTGGAAAATAGATTTCCCCAAAATATAAAAATTCAGATAATTGTTAACTAAAAAGGTTAATTATTATTTATTATATCTACATTAAAGGAATAGTTCACAAAACACCCTCAGGCCATCCTAGATGTAGAGGAGTTTCATCACTTGCTCAGTCTGCAGTGAATGGGTGCCAAACAGCTGATAAAACAGCTGATAAACAGCTGATAAAAACATCACAATAATCCACAAGTAGTTCACACCACTCTAGTCCATCAATTAACGTCTTGTGAAGTGAAAAGATTAATCTAATTTGTGAAAAAGATTAACTGGTGTGGTGTGGATTATTTGTGGATTATTGTGAGGTATTTATCAGATGTTTGGAGTCTCATTCTGACGGCACCCATTCACTGCAGGGGATCCATTGGTGAACGAGTGATGAAATTATAAATTATTCCAAATCTGTTCAGATGAAGAAAAAAACTCATCTACATCTTGGACAGCATGAAGCTGAGTGAATTTTCAGAAAATGTTCATTTTTGGGTGAACTATTCCTTTAAAATCTCCACATTTCTGTCCCTGCAATATAATAGAAGACATACAGAAATAATTAATTAATTTTAATTAAGTAGAGTAAAAAAATTTAAGTGCATTGGCAGATTGTTTCATTTGAAGAAAAAAACAACAACAAACAAACATCAGTTTCCACTGGAATATTGCTCTGTTAGTGATTGTGTAGAATATAACATGCACATAAAACAGTTAATATGACTGGACTAGTCTGAGCTAACTTTCTTTGTCAGTCATTGGGTGGTAAATGTTACAGATCCAACATATGCTGGAAACTTGCAGTCATACTGGTTTATGAGCATGTTTTATTCTACGCAATCACAAACAGAGCAATATCTAGCTGTTGAAAGCTTTACTGTATTTTCACCTCGAGATCAGATCAGGAGAGAGAGCTGAAGAACTTCCCATGAGCAGAACAGCTCTTAATATGTCAAGAGCAACACAAATCCTCTGCACCACAGCTCAAACCCCGAAACAGTTTAAAGCAGATCACATCTAGAAAAGTGTATATATTTAAAACAGAAATTTCCATCCTTGACTTCTAACTCTAATTTCCATTTATTTTCCAGGCCTTGAAGTTTTCCATGACTGTGGGAACCCTGTAAAAGCATGACTGAGCGAGAAAGACAGATTTCCAATCTATTGTGACAGAGTAAAATATTCCTCCCTGACTCCACGGAGGTGTGCTAATTAATCTTGTGAAATAGTTTTTTAAGCACACCATTTAATTAGTCAACTCAAAGTCTATTAGTGTTGCTCAGAGGAAGGCAGTCTCTTCTCATTACTGATATACAATCAGTGACAGTAATACTTTCTATCCGGATAGCAGTCCAGCAGATTACACAAATGAATCACTATAATGAACTTCATCAGTTCATTGAACATTTACTGATAAACACACATATATAGGAGACTGGTGCTAGTTGTCACACATTTAGCTGTGAATATTTGTCAGGGTAGCTTTATTTTTGAAAGTCAGTTTCTGCATGTACAGTTCATTGAACACACCGGGGCATGTTGTCACATGGTGGCGTAGTTTGTTTAATCAGTAAAATTATTATGAAACAAAACAATTCATGCAAAAAATATAAAAATGTGAAACTATTTAGTTTGGAGGAGAGAATTCACCAAAATAAAAATAAAAATGTAAAAAAAACCACTACCGTTCAAAAAGTTGGAGTCAGTAATTTCTGAAAGAAGTTTTGTTTTTGAAAGAAATTAATACTTATATTTAACAAAGACATTAAATCATTGATCAAAAATGACTGTAATAACGTCAAAAAATGTTTTTTATAAATGCTGTTCTTTTAAATGTTCCATTTATTGAATAATTCTTAAAAAAAAGTATCACACGTGTATGTGTGTGTGTGTGTGTGTGTGTATATATATATATATATAATTTGTTTTTTAATAATGTTTTATATATTTAAATATATATATATATATATTAATATAATATATATATATATAGTATATATATATATATATATATATATATTCTTTTATCATTAGCAAGCATAATCAGACCTAGAAAAGATAGTGAGATCCAAACACAGTGTTATAGAAAATCTTTTTTCTTGTAGAAAGTATTCTTAAATTTGTGTGTGGATGAGGTGACTGCTACCTTCGCAGCAAATCATATTTATTCCAAATACTGTATATATTCAAAATGGAGTGATCTTATGGTCGCTATTGATTGACGCTGCATAATTCAGAGTGATTGCAAACTGACAGGCAGAGAAAATTTCAGAAGTCCATTAGTTTCTGTGGGCCTAAGTGAGTGGTTTAGCGCAGATGCTAATTTAGTTAGCGAGAAAAAGGGTCTGTATGTGGTGGCTGGCAAAGTGGCTAGCACATTAGACCACTTACTTAAATGACCAGAGGAGTGAGGGATAATGTGTTCTCTGCCTCCCGGACAGCTGAAATACCTAATATCAATTGAATTGAATTACTGAGGAAGTGGTGTGCTAGAATGCCAACTCAGTTTTTGTGCTAATGCTAACTGAAATTCCTCTCAACATAAAGTGCCAACAGTGCAAATTAGCGTGAGAGCGCAATCCCATAAAAGCGCCAAGGGGAGTGGAAAGTTCTACGGCTGATCTACTGACAATGTGCATATTAAAGAACACAGACGCAGCCAGCACATTTCCATAATGATCAACGTGGTCTACCAAAAGCAATGCAAATTAGTGAAGGGTCGCAGACAGGCAGAGCTGACAATAATCAGGTGTACATGGGCACAAATAGGTTAAGCCATGTTTTTTGCAATGGTGTTGCACTGAAAACCTGCAAGAAACATATCGGAATATTTTACTGTAGCACTTTCCTTATGTAACATCAAAGGACTGTTAATGGAAACAAAGACACTAAAGAAACAGGTCGCATTTTTTAGAAAATGGAATTGTTCTGAACAAGGATTGATTCTCTGGTCCAGATAGGCTACAGATATGTAAACTGAAACCTTTAATAAATATTTCATATGGTTCTAATCTTCACCGTACCCTGCTGATGTCATCGCACATGGGACAGCTGTCATTCTGTAGATAAATTTATCTTGAGAACCCAGTTACCTAACGCAGAACACAAGATGTCCCTGCTATCTCTGGCATTTGAAAATATGTTATATCTGCATGTCAGAATGATTCATAGAACACATAATATATCAGAAGAACCACAGGCCATATGAATATTTCTGAGGGGATATGATACAGGTCACAAAATGTCATTTACAGTTCCTCTGTGAGGTATATTGATCAATCTGTCGTATTTCATAAGTGTTCTGCTTGAACCCCGGTAAGATTCATTAAAGGTTACAATGATTTTTTATTAATATTTTGAATTACATGTATTATAGTCAATAAGACAAAGACATGGATATTTAAATATTACACTGTAGCTAAATAATACATTTAGATTGCAAGCTGATTTAAAACCAAGTTGTGCACCACTGTGAATTTGAGAGTGACATAAATTCAATCACTGAATTTAAAAATATAGCAAATAGGAGCAGAATTTTAAGGAAGAAAATGTAAAAAAAAAAAAAAAGTGAAATTCAAAGATGTTCATTTCACTGAAGCAAAGCGACAAACAATTTGAAAAGCAAAGTTAGTCAAGACATGGATATATGGATAAGCCATTTCCTTTTGAGGGACTATTTACCACAAATGGTCGGTTGACCTAATCAGCCTTTCACTTCAGTCAGATGCACACTCTGGCTTTATCGATCAGAGTGTCGACTAAACTCGATGCTTTATCTCCTTGCATCAGGAGGGGAGCCCCACAGAAAATCGATATGATCCAAAACAATTTTATTTCATTAACATTAAGGCCACCAGCGTAATTAAAGAGCAGGTTTCATGTGCTTACGTTACAACATTGCCTTCTGAAACAATGAGTATTCCTGAGAAAAGCAGCCACATTTAAGACTGCGACCGCGGTTCATTTGAGGATAGCTTTCAGAAGCAGCATCTGCTCTGGTGCTTCATGCTCTACTGGTTAACATTAACTGATGATTTTAAAATCTTCTGTTTCACTAAGCAGGGTGTTTGCTTGAATGGAAAGCCATTTCACAGCACATTTAAACTGCTCTGATAAAGGACATCAAAGCTGAGAGTCCACTTCAGGACATTGCAAGAACGAGAGTTGCACTGTTTTAAAAAAATTTTTTTTTTTTCAAAGTTATATATAAAACTGGATATTCAGATTACAAGAAAATATTCTATTTATTTACTATAGTTCAAAATTTCATGTTTAATTCAGTGTGTTACTTGCCATCTCTTTGTAATTATTTGTGAAATTTTCTAGCAATTCCTGAGTGAAAACTTTTTCTACAACCATTTAGGGCCCTATAAAATTTGTTTAAATCCTGTCTTATTTTCACAGAATTCCTTGTTTTCCATTTTAATTTTTCTGTTTTTAATAATTCTGTTTTAATGGTTTAATTAAATTTTAATAATCAAAAAAGATGTCTAATTAATTAGATAATTCTGTTTTAATTGTTTAATTAAATTTTATAAGCAACTAATCTTTAACTTTTTAAAATGTATTACATTTTTAAACAATAATACTGATCTTGAAATGTGTTTTATGTATTTATTTATTTATTTTTCCAGAAATTCTGGAATTTTAATTCTTCTGCTTTTTAACAATTTAATAAATTAATCAAATTAAATTCCTTTCCTTTTTTGGCAAATAAAATTGCATTGAATTGTGTTAAATTGTGTGATTCCTTAAAACAATGTTTTAATAAACTGTATTTTATTTCTTTAGAAGAATGTTCAAGATATAGTACTATATTCCTGTCACAATTTCTTCAAGTTACCCTGAACTCTTATTTAGGCGGTTGTCGTGAAGACCTTTGAGATTCTGTGTGTATCTGGCAACAGTTTAAGCAAATGAAATCATGAAATCCTCATTAAGTGACACTAAGAGCAGCTCTGGAGATGAAATTCACATTAAGTGTCCTTGTATAGTGAGACGGCAGATGCTGAAAACACCACAAGCTATCATTTGAAGTCATTGTTCTCTGAAAATCTTGACATGCGATGCCTGAATCATGAGCAAAACATTCTTTTGAAGTGGATCGTTTCCATGAATTGGTTGATTCAATAATAGAACTAATGAATCAGAAATAATTACCTACAGGTTTGGAACAATATGAAGGTGAGTAATCTTTTGAGTAAACTATTCCTTTAATGTTATCTACTGGTTGGCTCGCCACGCCAGGCTGAGGAATACTTAAGAAAAGCAGATGGCAGATTTGCAGTCATCAGGCATGCGGCGGCTCTAGTCATATCATCAATTGCAGAGGCTGTGGCAGGAACAGCTTGCCATTTCCATACAGACAGCAAAGCATGAACGCCCCATAGGCTGTTTCTGTCTGGATGTGCTGAGTCATCGGCCGCTCGCCGTAGTTATCGCCAGTTATAGCTCCAGGCTCTTACACAAATGAGATTGGGTATAGATGGAGGAAAAAAAAAAAGGATGAAAATCAAAGCTATAGCTAACTCTGTCATACCGGATTCACTTAATGCTCTGTGAAATCAGTGAGGATAGTTTAATGACCTCTAGTGGTGATTATGCATTACAACATTTTACTCCTAAAGCAGATTGGTTTGAACCATTAAAGATAAGTATTTCAAAATCGAATTGATGGTGATTTTTACCACATAACCACCATATGTCAGAACTGCATATTATAATTTGAGTATGCAAAAGGGAGTTAAAGACCGAAAGACTATTAAATAAGCCTGCCAACAGAGAGCACATCCTAACCAAAAATTCACAATGACGGCAACAGGAGTGGGCAAATTTGCTCGCTTTTTAATTTAGGACCTGGAAATGGAACTGGCCGAATCCCACGGGACACTGAATAGGAATTTCATTTGGAATGACAGGAAGAACAATTTACTGAACTGCAATTCAATGAAAGTAAATTGCATTAAAATATCTAAAGGTTAGACATATTTCACGAAACAATTCCATTAACATGCATCAAAACTGATTTCTGTGTAATTATTTTTGCCATCCAGTATGTATGTATGTATGTATATATATATTAAAATCCATAAAATCTAAACATAAGTTTATTATTATTATCCATTCTTTCTGGTTTTATATGTTCTATATGAAGACATGTTTATGGGTAATTCATACTGAACAATTAAATGCATTTTTAAAAACTACACTTTCCATTCCATTTTATTGATTTAAAATTAATAGAATTAATACAATTCTGCATCCTGTTTGTCAGCTCATAATGTTTGTTAGCCAGCTATGAGAAGTTCTTTTTCCAAAGTAGTATGATGAGAATGTATGTTTTTGTTGCCATTAATTAGTCTGAATGTGTTTCAAAGTGTATTCATCATCTGACAACTGTTGTTCATTTCTAGCTCCATTCTCTGTGTCATCATCTTGTTAATAATTGATTCTCGTGTAATTACAGTTGTCTGCTGCATCCTTTGACAAAACCATCATATATCAAATGCATTTCCATTATGAAAACCCAACAAACCAAAGATCAGTTTCCATTACACAGCTAATCATTTTCATTTTCCTCAAAACTGCACGGAGGACCAGATGACTGTTAATTATGGCATTGTAAATCAAACTAGATGCCAGCCTGTCATCTGTTCACCTACAGATGTTGCTAAGTAGCCAACTGGAGTCATGCTGACTTGATAGCATGCAGCAATATATACTTTACTGGCACACTGTAAACATTACATTTGACCATATCAGTTTACAGCATATGATTCCAGTTTGAGCTTTCTGAAATTAAAATTTTGTCATACCCTCATGTCCAGAGCCTGACAGACGTCACTATTAACTGTGATTGTAGGGAAAAACGTTGGCATGAACATTCTTCTCTTCTGTTGTGTATACAACAGCATATGGTTCAGAACTACATGAGGGGTGAATAAAATCATGACAGAATTATCATTTTGGGCTGAAAAAAAAATCCGTTTATCTAATGTTTATCTAACCTTTATCAACTAACCGACTGGAATGATCTTAAAAAGCCGCAGAAAACAAATCTGTGTTTATTTCTAATAAATAACTAACTATAGTCTTGCACATTTATTTTTTATGTTTTGTTTAGGTGTCATAGTACATTTTTCAGTACACAAACACCTGCAGAATAAAAAAATCAAGATTATCAGGCTAAAAATAAATTTATTTGTTAATTTAAAAAAAAAAAAAAAAAACCTGCACCAAAATGTGTCATTACGGCTAGTAAAACACCAACAGACAGATGTGACACTGGGCAGGAGACACTAAACATGGCAGCCATAAGTGGCTCTGCCACTTTTTCTCTGACTTTCTTCTTGCTAGTTGCTAATCTTTGTGCTAAAAGTAATCTAAAACAAGGCACAACGACCCAATAAAACTGCCAGGGATCAGTGCTAAACAAAAATTTGATCCTGTAGCCCAAACTTGTGCACAAATGTAGGAAGCAGAGTATGGTGGAGGAATCTTCTAACAAGCCCAAAGCAACAACAACAGATTTGTAATTTTTGCTGTGAGTAATTTTACTGGACTACATGGACTGCTCCTGAAAACAGAATATTTCCACATTCGCACAGAACGCTGAAGGTAGGACTGCATGAGGATTCATAAAAATATGGGGAACAAATTGTCAGGAAATGTCAATATTATTACTATTTACCACTACTGTATATTATGAATAATGTTATAATATTTGATTTCTGAAGGGTCATGACACTAAAGACTAGAGTAATGATGATGAAAATTCAGCTTTACATCAACAAACAAATAAATTGGTAAAATTAAAAATATATCAAATAGAAAGCAGTTTAAACGCAGTAATAATACTTCTCTGTTTGTGTTGTTTTAAACTTATATTTTGATGAAATGAAATACAGTCTTAATGCGCATAATAAACCTTCTTTCCAAAAACCCTAGAAAAAAATCTTACTCGACCAACATTTTTAAAATGGTACGTAGGAAAATAAAAAAAAAACTCTACATATGGCTTTATACTGAAATGAAAAAATCATAAGATATCATGCATTATATGTTTTTGACCAGAAATTTAGCTTGGTCTTGTCCCTGTAGCTTTCTGTTTCCATAATACTGCTTAAAGAATTGTTTCATTGGCTCCACCACCCTGTAACTTTCAATCCTGAACCATTTTAATTTTACCCATTTGCCAGTCTTTGATGATTTCACCTCTAGTACCTTTGGGCCAAAAAAATTTTAATCTTTTTTTTTCAGCAGTATACTTTATAAATAAAAAATAAAAAGTCATTTAGCTTTCAGGAGGCAAGCAGCACCATTTACTTAGAATGCACGCTACTACTGTGTTGTGGCCATACTTTCTGTTTACAGTGCATCTGCATTCTTTACATATTTAGTTGTCAGTTTTTATGATTGGTAGTTTGGCTATTGTGTTTAAAGCCCCATAGTTTCCAACAAAACATTAAATTTGCTGAAAATAATGTAGCAACCTCAGGCAATCCAATATGCAGATGAGTGTGTTTTTCACTGGAAGAGCTTTGGAGGAATGTAGCATTACATGATATAGTACTTTTTATATTCCTGTCACAATTGCTTCAAGTTACCTGAACTCGTATTTAGTGCGGTTGTTCGTGAAGACCTTTGAGATTCTGTGTGTATTCTGGCAACAGTTTAAGCAAATGAATCATGAAATCTCTCATTAAAGTGACACTAAGAGCAGCTCTGGAGATGAAATTCACATTAAGTGGTCCTGTGTATAGTGAGACGGCAGATGCTGAAAACACCACAAGCTAGCATTTGAAGGTCATTGTTCTCTGAAAAATCTTGACGATGACGATGCCTGAATCATGAGCAAAACCTTCTTTGTGAAGTGGATCGTTTCCATGAATTGGTTGATTCATAATAGAGATAATGACATCAGAAATAATTACCTACAGGTTTGGAACAATATGAAGGTGAGTAATCTTTTGAGTAAACTATTCCTTTAATGTTATCTACTGGTTGGCTCGCCACGCCAGGCTGAGGAATACTTAAGAAAAGCAGATGGCAGATTTTGCAGTCATCAGGCATGCGGCGGCTCTAGTCATATCATCAATTGCAGAGGCTGTGGCAGGAACAGCTTGCCATTTCCATACAGACAGCAAAGCATGAACGCCCCATAGGGCTGTTTCTGTCTGTCTGGATGTCGCTGAGTCATCGGCCGAATAGCCGCGCTCGCCGTAGTTATCGCAGTTATAGCTCCAGGCTCTTACACACAATGAGATTGGGTATAGATGGAGGAAAAAAAAAAAAAAAAGGATGAAAATCAAAGCTATAGCTAACTCTGTCATACCGGATTCACTTAATGCTCTGTGAAATCAGTGAGGATAGTTTAATGACCTCTAGTGGTGATTATGCATTACAACATTTTACTCCTAAAGCAGATTGGTTTGAACCATTAAAGATAATATTTCAAATCGAAATTGATGGTGATTTTTACCACATAACCACCATATGTCAGAACTGCATATTATAATTTGAGTATGCAAAAGGGAGTTAAAGACCGAAAGACTATTAAATAAGCCTGCCAACAGAGAGCACATCCTAACCAAAATTCACAATGACGGCAACAGGAGTGGGCAAATTTGCTCGCTTTTTAATTTAGGACCTGGAAATGGAACTGGCCGAATCCCACGGGACACTGAATAGGAATTTCATTTGGAATGACAGGAAGAACAATTTACTGAACTGCAATTCAATGAAAGTAAATTGCATTAAAATATCTAAAGGTTAGACATATTTCACGAAACAATTCCATTAACATGCATCAAAAACTGATTTCTGTGTAATTATTTTTGCCATCCAGTATGTATGTATGTATGTATATATATATTAAAATCCATAAAATCTAAACATAAGTTTATTATTATTATTATCCATTCTTTCTGGTTTTATATGTTCTATATGAAGACATGTTTATGGGTAATTCATACTGAACAATTAAATGCATTTTTAAAAACTACACTTTCCATTCCATTTTATTGATTTAAAATTAATAGAATTAATACAATTCTGCATCCTGTTTGTCAGCTCATAATGTTTGTTAGCCAGCTATGAGAAGTTCTTTTTCCAAAGTAGTATGATGAGAATGTATGTTTTTGTTGCCATTAATTAGTCTGAATGTGTTTCAAAGTGTATTCATCATCTGACAAATGTTGTTCATTTTCTAGCTCCATTCTCTGTGTCATCATCTTGTTAATAAATTGATTCTCGTTGTATTACAGTTGTCTGCTGCATCCTTTGACAAAACCATCATATATCAAATGCCATATTCCATTATGAAAACCCAACAAACCAAAGATCAGTTTCCATTACACAGCTAATCATTTTCATTTTCCTCAAAACTGCACGGAGGACCCAGATGGACGGTTAATTATGGCATTGTAAATCAAACCTAGATGCCAGCATGTCATCTGTTCACCTACAGATGTTGCTAAGTAGCCTCAACTGGAGTCATGCTGACCTTGATAGCAGGCAGCAATATATACTTTACTACTGGCACACTGTAAACATTACATTTGACCATATCAGTTTACAGCATATGATTCCAGTTTGAGCTTTCTGAAATTAAAATTTTGTCATACCCTCATGTCCAGAGCCTGACAGACGTCACTATTAACTGTGATTGTAGGGAAAAACGTTGGATGAACATTCTTCTCTTCTGTTGTGTATACAACAGCATATGGTTCAGAACTACATGAGGGTGAATAAATCATGACAGAATTATCATTTTGGGCTGAAAAAAAAATCCGTTTATCTAATGTTTATCTAACCTTTATCAACTAACCGACTGGAATGATCTTAAAAAGCCGCAGAAAACAAATCTGTGTTTATTTCTAATAAATAACTAACTATAGTCTTGCACATTTATTTTTTATGTTTTGTTTAGGTGTCATAGTACATTTTTCAGTACACAAACACCTGCAGAATAAAAAAATCAAGATTATCAGGCTAAAATAAATTATATTTGTTAATTTAAAAAAAAAAAAAAAAACTGCACCAAAAGTGTCATTACGGCTAGTAAAACACCAAGACAGATGTGACACTGGCAGACACTAACATGGCAGCATAATGGCTCTGCCACTTTTTCTCTGACTTTCTTGCTAGTTGCTAATCTTTGCTAAAAGTAATCTAAAACAGGCCAAAGCCAATAAAACTGCCAGGGATCAGTGCTAAACAAAATTGATCCTGTAGCCCAAACAACACAATGTAGGAAGGCAGAGGTGGAGGAATCTTCTACAGCCAAAGCAACAACAACAGATTTGTAATTTGCTGTGAGTAATTTTACTGACTACATGGACTGCTCCTGAAAACAGAATATTTCCACATTCGCACAGAAGCTGAAGGTAGGACTGCATGAGGATTCATAATAGGGGAAATTGTCAGGAAACTGTCAATATTATTATATTATAACATACTGTATATTATGAATATGTTATAATATTGATTTCTGAAGGGTCATGACACTAAAGACTAGAGTAATGATGATGAAAATTCAGCTTTACATCACACAAACAAATAAAATTGTAAAATATATCCAAATAGAAAGCAGTTATTTAACTCAGTAATAATACTTCTCTGTTTCTTTGTTTGTTTGTTTTAACTGTATTTTTGATTAAATGAATACAGTCTTAATGAGCATAATAAACTTCTTTCAAAAACATAGAAAAAATCTTACTGACCCTACACTTTTTGAATGGTAGTGTGAATTAAAAAAACTCTACATATGGTTTACACTGAAATGAAAATATCATTAAATATCATGCATTATATTTTTTGACAGAAATTTAGCTTGGTCTTGTCCCTGTGCTTTTTGTTTCCTAATACTAGTTAAAGAATTGTTAGCATTGATCCACAACCCTGTAACTTTCAATCCTGAACCATTTTAATTTTAACATTTCCAGTCTTTGATGATTTCACCTCTAGTACTTTGGGCCTAAAAAATTGTAATCTTTTTTTTTCAGCAGTATACTTTATCAATAAAAAATAAAAAGTCCTTAATCTTTCAGGAGCAAGCAGCACCATTTACTTAGAATGACCCGATAACACTGTGTTGTGGCCCATTATCTTTCTTGTTTACAGTGCATATGCATTCTTTACATATTTAGTTGCAGTTTTATGATTGGTAGTTTGGCTATTTGTGTTAAAGCAATAGTTTCCCAAAAATTTAAATTTGCTGAAAATGTAGTCAACCTCAGGCAATCCAAGATGCAGATGAGTTTGTTTCTTCACTGGAAGAGATTTGGAGAAATTTAGCATTACATTACTTACTCATCAATGGTTTCTCTGCAGTGAATGGGTGCCGTCAGAATGAGTGTCCAAACAGCTGATAAAAACATCATAATAATACACAAATAATCCATATGACTCCATTACATCAATTAATGTCTTGTGAAGTAAAAAGATGCATCTTTGTAATAAACAAATCCATCATAAAGGCATTTTAATTTTACACTGTCATTTATTTTAAATTGACTCCATAATCCATAAAACTTCACCCAGTGAAAAAGTCCACCTCCTACTGTCTTCCAGTTTGAAAATCCACCCACACATTTGTTTAGAACTATTTTTGTTTTTTTTCCCACATGTAAACAGCTGTGTATATTTCTCTCCTGATTCAGACGAGATGATTTTTTCACTAAAGAAAGTATGTGGATATTATGGATAGAGGACTCATATTTTACTTGGAAGCAACATAAATTAAAAACATCTTAATGATGGTTTCTTACAAATATGCAGCTTTTCACTTCACTTTAATCGACGGACTGGAGTGTTGTGAACTACTTGTGGATTACTGTGGTGTTTTTATCTGCTGTTTGGAATCTCATTCTGATGGCACCCATTCACTACAGTGGAAACAAAAACTCATCTACATCTTGGAAAGCATGAGGGTGAGCAAATTTTACAGCATTTTTTCTTTTTTGGGTGAACTATTCCTTTAACAAGCATCTATGTCTCATAAAGCAGCCCCTGTGTTAATATTGTACAACTGTGCTCGCTACAGTAGCAGGTTAAAGCAGGGGAAATTGCTGCCATTTCTCCTGCTATATGTGTCAAACACACTTTTATAAACACATAATAAGAGAAAACAAGAAACAAAACAAAAAAAATAAGAAAAAACACCCAAAACAAAAAAAAAAACAAGAGGACAAAGAGAAGATTAAGGGTAGTGCTCGTTCACTCATTTAACTCATTTGTGCAACAAAAGGCTTTGATGGAAGGAGGTTTGCTTTGATCTGTTATCATTACATGTGAGCTGCAGACAAGACGTACCGCTGTGATCCCCTGTTGTGATGGGAAAATAGTCGTCTGTTCATTGCTAATGTGTGTCCCAGTAGTGTGTTTGGAAAATATCTGCATGTGTCAGCATTTTAACCCCAGAGGTACTCATTTTTCCTCATGGGTCCTTAACAGCTAACAGGTTTCCTAAGAGTACAGTAACAAATAAAAATAGTTTTTTTTTTTAAGAAGAAGAAGAAGAAATTTAAGAGTAGTACAATAAGGAAGTCCGTTTCCATCACTGAATACATTTTTTTAAAATAGAGCAATTCAGTATTTTGTGATACAAATCAGAATTGCACAATATAAACTCCCAACTGCAAGAAATCAGAATTGTGAAATCTAAACTTGCAATTGCGAGTTATAAAGTCAGAATTCTGACTTTTTCTCTCACAATTGCGTGATATAAACTTGCAATTCTGACTTCTTTTCTCAGAATTATGAGATATAAACTTGCAATTGCAAGTTATAGAGTCCAATTCTGAGGAAAAAAGATTTACAATTTTCTTACATTTGCAAGTTTTTTTCTCACAAGTGACACTATATCTAAAAAAATCGAGATAATATATCACAAAAAAAAAAAAAAAAAATCACAAAATTGTGATATAGAATTGCAAAAATAATATTTTTTTTTCTCCTATAAAAAAAAAACACAGCTCACAGTCGTGAGTTATAAAGTCCAATTCAGAAGAAAAAAACGTATTTTCTTACAGTTGCGAGTTTATATCTCACAGTTCTGACTTTATAAGTTTATAATTCTGCGGGGGAGTGGTGGGGGGGTGAGTCAGTGTTGCAAGATGTAAACTCGCAATTGCGAGAAATAAAGTCAGAACTGTGAGATTAAGTGGCAATTACCTTTTTTATTTTTATTCAGTGGCTGAAACAAGCTTCCATAGTGCAATGCCCAAGCAAAATGAGCAAAAAAGCAATAAATGTCTGATTCATCCCTACAGTGTTAGCGTTGGATCCGTCCTATACGTTGTGCAAATCACTGCTGACGTTTATACTTGTCTTTAGTGAAGTAAATAACTGTCTGAATGAATTATTATGGCTCAGGTTGTCGTGAGACTCTGTGCTGTACTGAAGTGCTTGTCGTGCTGTGACAGATGAAATGCTCATGCTCAGTGCCACCAGGGCCCCAAAGTAAACAGTCTGTGCTCGAATTCAAATTTCCACTCAGACGTTTGACACTTCAAAACCTTCATGACCTTGTTTGGTTTAATAATGTCTTGCTAATTTATTTACTTGTGTTTTGAAATAGTAATCACTGCAGGAGTTCAGCGTTGTCACGGTGTCTGTTCTGTGTCTCCCTGGGTGGCCACTAGAGGTCTCACTTCCCCTTATTGTCACCTTCGTCAGAACTTCATTGCCCACTAGCCTTAGCTGCTCATCACTGTTCATTGTATTCAGCTGTCACCACTTACCTTGTTTGCACCTGTCTTTAAATACCCTGGTTGTTTCTGTCATTGTTACGGAGTCCTTGTTTAATGTCACCCTGGTTTCGTGTTTCCTTGCTGTGTTCGTGTTTCTTGTTTTGGACTGATTACCTGGATTTTGACCATTGCCTGGCTAAGTTTATGATATTTGGATTGCCCCAATAAAACATACTGCACTTGGATCTACCTTTTTGTGTGCGTGTCGTGACAGAAGGACTCCGTCACAACCTAGATCCAGCGATATGTTTTTCGAGGATTCTCCCCCAGCCACAGAGCGGGGGAGAGGAGCAGGTTTGAGGGAACTCGCCTGGTGGTCTTCCGGGGAACCAGGGGAGGTCGCCAAGGAGGGAATGGTCGAGAGGAGGTGCAACATCGCTCTCAACCGTGGCTTCCCTTCGACCCTGGGCTCGTGGGGGACGGATCAGTGCCACTGTCTCACCATGGCAGACGGAGAGGGGAGAGGAAGCGCAAGTCCGCCATGGTGGCGCCACTGCCCACGATGGCCGCAGAGCCAGTGCCACGAGGCAGGAAGGAGGCCGTCAGGCCTAGATCCAGCGGTGTGGGATTTTTTCG